>NW_013665752.1:692243-721853 GCF_000517525.1 Limulus polyphemus
CCCGTTGTGTAGCTTTGTGCTTAATTACAAACAAACGAAATCTTGCAAAAAATGTTTTTATTATTGAATGATATGTACTTCACGTAATAATACAGTTTTGAACTGTTATGAAAACTGTATTATATAAAAATATAATTCACATTTCTTCTGAGAAGAGTGGTATCACTTGCACATTGATAAAATATATATCTATTTTACTTCTTGTACAAAAATATTGAAATTCTATAAACGTTTTTTTTTACTGAAATATATCATTCAGCTTTACTCTTCCCGTTTAAAAATATTGAAAAATCTAAGCCCTTTATTAACAAATTATATAACTCACACTTTGACTTCCTCCCTGAGTTTGAACTGAAGTAAACTCTTTCTTGCGAAATTCTGTAATTCATTTTGTATTTCGTCTATTAGAATATTCAACTGATAAAAAATCACTTAATACAGAATTACATAATCCAACTTTTTGCATCTTTTAGCTAATACAAATATTTTATTAAAAAGTTATATAGTTAGGTTTTGCACTATTAGAATTATTAAACTAACACATTTTTTTTTGTCACAGAATGATAGTAAAATGCGAAACACTAGCTACTTCAGAAACAAAACAAATAGATAAGTTTCTTACGTGAAGTTGTGTCACATTTAAAACGCTATGATAACAAAATAATTATTTTTTTATTTAACAGCTTTATTACTATAAGTATACGGTGTCAAAAATAAATTTTGATGTGTTGTATAAACTAATGAGAAAGGCTCAACGCGCTTTCAAGCTAAAATGCTCCCGAAAACCACAGCGTTGTTAATATATTTTACCCTAAATATTTTCCAACTAAGATATATTTTGTTAGACATTCCGTAACTATACCAGGGCTAATTGTGGTGTGATCGTTGGCCAAACCAGCTATGAGTATTGTATAAGGATGACAGTTATCTAATTATTCAGTTCATAACCAGACAAATTCATTGTGGCGGCGGATGCTTCTGACTGGCTTCTTCCCCTCTGGTCAGGGGTTCAAAGTTATAGACTGGTATTCCTGAACCATAGAGGGTTTTCTGACCTATCCGCTTAGCTCATGAGCGCATAAGGTGTTTGTTTGCTAGTTTGAAATTAAGCACAAAACTACACAATGGGCTATCTGTGATCTGCCCACCACGGTTATCGGAGCCCGGTTTCTAGCGTTGTAAGTCCGCAGACATGCCGCTATGCCACTGAGGGGATGCATAAGGTGTTTTAAAATGTTGAAAATGCCGATATCTGTGATATTATCAGGGATACTGATTACTTAGGAGGCAACATTAGTAAATGCAAAAAATTAAGGAATCGCAGGAAATGTTATGAAGAGTTAAATTGAATTTCCTAACTGACTGAACTGAAGAAAGAGACTGGACATAAATTTGGCAATGAAATAAAATCATTAAAATTTACTTATTTAAAAAAAGGCAGACTGTTACAATACACCAGGTAGCTGTACACGAAACAAAAGATTGGACAGAAATCTATATTACTGTAAAACCTGGATCAGATTGAGAGAAAGATAACCACTATATAAAAAAACAATGATTTCATCTCTCCAAGAGCGCATGCGCTACCCACATCGTTCTTGGTCATCCCATTAGAAAAATATGGAAGATATAACCTCTAGGAATCGCGAAATCTTTTCATGGTTGAACTTGCTATGTAGACCACATTTATACATTACAACGACATCTACCTTGAGAGAATTTTTTTTTATATCAAAGGAGAATGACGCATGAATAACAGCAAATTTGCCATATTTCAGAACCAGTTTTCTATCTCTCGACGTTTAAGGACTTACAACACTAAAATCCGGAGTTGGATTCTTCGAAGTGGACACAGCAGAGAGCTCAATGTGGCTTAGCTCTAAAACAAGCATAACAACAAAATATTCTATTTTTAAACCTATACGCTTCCTTGCTCGCACGTATGTCTAAACTAAAAACAATGAAAAAAACGCCTGATATGTTTTACAAAACACATTTCTTGTTTCCTTGAACTTCAGACCGAATTGACAATCTGTAAATGTAACCTTTAGAGTCCAATAAAATAATAACAAACAAGAAAAACTGCACAATGACTACGAATTTGGTGTAATTTGTGCTTATCTCTGAAGAAAACTTACAGAAAAACACATCTAAGGAACAAGCTCTATAATAAAGATACAACTTCAAAATCAAACTACAATAATTCAGAATACAAAAAAAATTAAAAAAGATTAGCAAACCCACAATTAACTTTCACAATAAATAATAAAAACCCTTTAACAAAGATACAACAGTATACTGCAATACAAAATGTTATAGCACAAAGTACAATATAAAACCTTTTAATCGGCTTTCGATACCCATGGTGGGCAGAGCACTTTGTGTAGCTTTGTGCTTAATAACAAACAACAACACTGTTCTTACCTACACGCGAAACTCCGCACAGTTAACCATATATGTACAACATTATTTACACATATATCCACAATACATATAGTATACATTTATAGCATCCAGCAGGTTACCCAATTGTTCACAGTAACCATGGAAATTAAATCAGATGCTTATTATGATTATTGCTGCCCAACAGCTGTTCTGCATATTACTATACTGTCACCTATAAGCTCAATGCTCTCTGAGCATCATGAAATAAGTAATGAAAGGCACAATGTGGTTGAGTTTAAATTTTTTCAACTAAAATTCACATTGCGTGGATAAATATTTGTGCTTTACACTATAGTATACACCAACACAATCTCAAACCAGTGCAGGCTAAGTGCAATATTCAACAGTAAAGTAAATTCACTATCTTATCCAATTTTCTTTTCCAATTGACGACACAGAAAAAATATATTCAGGCAAAACTAGTGAAACAAGTACTTATATAAAATGATTTTTATCACCGTTTGACCCACACTCTGTCCTGATGAATATCACTATTTCTTTATTATACATATTGTAATAAAAGGCTCATTTACTCAAAGGAGTGTATTTGTAAGTAAATTCTAATTAAAATCCCATTTTCACACACAAGGATGTGCTCAGATAGTTTCTTGTTCAAATACTTAGTTAATGTTCATCATAAATTAATCTGATTGCTCGAAAAGCAAGGATCATTAACTGAGTCATAATAATATAAAACAGCACTCTTAATATCTCCATCTCTGATTCCTAAGCTAACAAGCGCACAAAACAGTGGCATATGGTTTTAGTTGCCAGAACTAAGTCACTTACATTCATCACAATCAGTGCAATCAGACTTACAGAATTCAAAACATTCGCTTGGTAGCCATTATTACCAATTCTTCTAAACCACAAGACTGCCAATGATACAGCAAAGTGTATACCTCCACAGCTCCTAACATCTTATACAACAATGCCAAAAACTGGATATTGAAAGTATTTTTGTTTTGGTTTGTGTTAATTGCTTAAGGTGCGCTAAGTCGTGTTATCCATTGTTCAACAAGCACATAAGTAAAGAACTGTGCTGATGTTTTGTCAAATATTTAAGCTCTTGCCTACTTGGTCCAATAATTGATAATGACCAGCAAATATCAATTATCACATTCAGTCTCTGAAAGAGAATTTGTTTGTTTGATTCCAGTTAAGCACAAAGCTACACAATTGATTATCTGTGATGTGCACACCACAGGTATCGAAAATCGGCTTTTAGCGTTATAAGGCTTCAAACTTACTATTGTACCATTGGGTGGCCTGGAAGAAAACTAGCTATATTGAGGCCTATCGTCTGTAATGGAGAACAACCCTGTGCTGTAGTTTTCCCTTTTTTGTCCAGTTTTCACTTTGAACATTACATACTATAGTATTTGCACCATCATGCAATGTATCAATGTGAATGTAGCCAGAACAAATAATTTTACATGTTAGCACATAGCAGGTAATACCCTGGTATCCGACAGTCTTGTATTATACACAATCTGAAGTATTTCTTGCTTAAAAGCTATGTGAACCGCTAATTGTTTCACATAATGGAAAGCACACTTCAGCGGTGTAAAACAATTGTACAGCACACCTTGTTGAACTGAAATGCTCGTACATGTGCTGTAGGTTACGTGCATCTGCATAACATTCCTCTATGTATAATGGTCATGATTCACCTTGTAGTATGGCAAATAATGCTCATTGTAAATTTATATTCTTCAATTGATGGAGTCCACTCACTTGCAAGATAAGCAAGTACTGTGATTACTATGACTTTCACACCTACATGGTACCCATGATCAAAACATCAACGAATGGAGAAATTTTCACCATGTGGTGAAACAGTCATCTATCCATATTTCCATGTTGTTGGCCTGGGTGACAATGTATAACTAAGTTACACTCCTGCAATATTAACATCAAATGAGCAGTCATCCTCTCTGACGTTTGAAGCTCATAATCAATTTCAATGGCGCATGGTTCACTTGAATAGTGATTTTCCTATTAAACAATCAGTGGTGTTAACGTTTGACAAATACTACAAATACACCCAGTTCTTTTCTTTTCTTTTTTTTTTGCCTTGTAATATCTACAATCAAAAGTCAACAGCATAAAATTAACATATGCATTTAGGTGTTCTGCTTCATCCTGTAACTGCAACATTACTACTCCAATTCCATTATCGCTTGCATCAGTGTTCAGGACGAATAGACTGTCTGAATTCAGATATACCAATGCTATAACCTCTACTGGAGCATGTTTAAGTGACCAAAATACTTGATCACAGCCTTCAGTCCACCTACAATGACCCTTAGCTTTAGTCATTGAAGACTTTGTCCACATAACATCAATAATATGACAAAAACAAAACAGGATCTGTAGAAACATGTCACTTTCTACAATATGACTGAGAAATTCCACCTGTGTATACATAAGTTCTCACTTCCCTGATTTCACTTTCAAGTCTGATTTACTTATCCACTGAAAAGCAATGTCCAGGTTTTCAACACTAGATTGAAACATGTAAACAAACACCAAGGCATCAACGTAATCAAGCAGGCATATCTCAGTTACACTCCTCTTCAGATAAGCTTCATCAGGCATTCAGGACCTGAAAACGAAAGGCAGAATATTTTCGAAACGTCGTCTTCTGCACCTGAGCTGCGTAACTAGATTGTATAGTCACTAATATATTTCTTGAAGTGTTTTTCTAACAGGGAGGTCCCCCAGTGTCACAGCGGTATGTCTGCAGTCTTACAACGCTAGAATCCGGGTTTCGATACCCGCGGTGGGCAGAGCACAGATAGCCCGTTGTTTTGCTTTGTGCTTAACTTCAAACAAACCAAACTAACAGGGAGTTGCTACCCATTTACGATCAACGCAACATCCACTGTGTCTATGTAACCCTAACGCTCCCGGAAAGTATATAAAGCATATATATATGACTTGCAGCTATGTTGTGACATGTTACTATTGTCCAACCCAAATGACCACCTAGCCCCACAAACTCATTGGCATATGCAACTAATAATTCGAATGAGTTATTGTAATTATTTTCAATTTAAGTTGCTGATACAATCATCGAAACAACTATAAATGATATTATGAGAGCCATAAATTTGATTTTTGATGTTGTGAAACTGGATTGAAATTAGCTCTACAGTTAGTTCCAGCCACTTTTACTTTATTTATTGATCCAATAACCATTCTAATTGGAAGCTGAGTAGTCAAATACCCGTATTTACAGATTAGCACATGAATTATGTCATCATTCAGCCAGAATAGCTATTCAAGAAAGTGCAGCCTGGTTTCTGGACAAGAAATAGATTGTTATACAATTTTCACAACACAACAGAATAAGTGTGTAGTGCACCTTAGAACACCACCTGTACATTTTATTCATAATGTCCTGTTTTCTAACACAATCTCCTATAGTCCTCTTCCCTGGTCCAATTTGTTCAGTACTGAACTCCCTTTTCATGGAACTGCAGTTCACTTGTTGTACAAGTGAGACTGAGTGACAACTTTTGCAGTAGGTCTGTCTTTAAGAAACCAAAATTTGAAAAAAGGTTGGAGACAACTAACTACTTTTGTTCTGTGATTGAAATAACCAATATCTAGTTATATCTAGCCAGTTACTGTTAGCCATGATGAACTAACTCTGTGCATAGTTTGTTTATGCACCTCTTTACAACTTGTAAGAAAGTTCATCCTGTCTTTTTCTGAAACAATTACATTAAAATGTCCTGGCATCTCATAACCATAGAACACAAACACCCCACCTCTCTTGCCAAGGTTGTTATGAAGGTCCCTGCTGTTCCTGTAGCACAAACATCATGAGAAGCTCTGACTAACCACTAGCATCCAGTTTGGCATCAGGAAAGATCTAGATTTTACTCGAATTTATCTAAATGCAAGCATAACAAGTGTTTGCTCTCGTTGAGGTTGGTCCATTGCAACTTTTGCTGTGAACATCTTCCTTTCTTGAGATCTGTTCGAAGTTGAAACTTAAAACCCAACACCCTTATGATATTTCATCATTTCCCTTGGGAGACCTTTTCTAAACTTAGTCACAAAGATGGCCTCTGCAAATGTAAAAGCAGAATATGCCTATTCATACAGCCATTACAGATAATCAGTAAAAGCAGCAACTTTTCAATGGTCCCTCTTGTTTCTCCATGAAATTATGGCTAGATCAAGACTATGAATACGACCTTCACACGAGCAGTAAAAGTCTATGTCTATGTTTTGGACTGTACAATATTATGGGCTTCTCCCTTTGCACATAAGTTCTTTGTCTGAAAAATGCCATTTCCAAGTTGTTGCTGTTTTTTAATATCATGTTTGTGTAGATAGGGAAATTAAGAAGAAGCACAGAAATACACATATTAAGGAAACACAGAAAACTCTGCAAAACAAATCCTGGCTATTGCACCAAAATGTTTCTTTACTACTTCCCTCTATGGTATTCGGATGTACGTATACTGCCTTGAAGATAAGAATAGTAACAATAGTAATTTAAGGAAAACGAAACATGTTGTGCAGGTTTTAAGTTACTGTCCTACATAAGTGAATTGAAAGAAGAGGCTGGACACAAAATTGGTACTGAAATTACAAAGTTAGTTTAAATAAACACAAGACAGTGAAAATACATGAAACAACAGACAGTATTTTTCTCTACATACTGGAAGAGTTATGTATTAGTGGAAAATCTGGAACACAATGAAAAAGTATATAGAAAACACAACATGGATACCTCTCTCTCATAGTGCATACCATAAGAAAAATAGTAAGGATGTGTCCTTTAGGAATTATCAAACCTATACACGGTTAACTTTGCTATAGAGTCCACAGAGTATACAAACTACGCCAGTTCTACAACGATGTCTTCCAGAGAAGAAATTAGTGACACCAAAGAAAAATGACCTATTACTGTGTGTAACTAGAACAACAGCAAATTAGCCACATTCCAGATCTAGTTATGTTCTCTGTTGTTAAATCTGTTTACTCATCCACCAGAACGTATGTACAAAAATCTTAGGTAAACCATGTTCACCTGCCTAAACCAAAAATAAAAGAAATGCTTGGTATGTTTTGTATGCCATATACGTATATATGTCATGACTTAGTTTATTTAGAATTTTCTATTCCTGTCTTTATTGTTAAATATTTTATTGAGTTATGACAGCATTTGTTGAATACTCTCAAACACTACCATTATTCGTTAAATACTTTCCGTCAATGTCACTATATATTAAGTATAAAACAATCATTTTATTATTTGTTAAATATTCTTAAATGTCGTCATTATTTATGAAACAGGTTAGTTAAGAACTTCGTTTCAAATCTACGAATGAGATAAACTAGATCTACTAAGCTGAAGCCGCGTGACCGTCTCATTTGTATTTTCAATCAGATTGCAAGGGAGTTGTGATTATAGTATCAGATTGCAAGGGAGTTATGATTATAGTATCAGATCGCAAGGGAGTTGTGATTATAGTATCATATTGCAAGGGAGTTGTGATTATAGTATCAGATCGCAAGGGAGTTGTGATTATAGTATCAGATTGCAAGGGAGTTGTGATTATAGTATCAGATTGCAAGGGAGTTGTGATTATAGTATCAGATTGCAAGGGAGTTGTGATTATAGTATCAGATTGCAAGGGAGTTGTGATTCACTAGATATTGCCATTTTTTTTATAACTTTCAACTTACGTTTATGTCGTCGTGAATACGGTTTTGGGTAAAGAGTGAGTATTTTTTTTACAGTTGTTATTTACAGAATGTAGAATCGTACCATAAAAATTTGGGTGCAAAGTGACCGAGAGGTTAACGTACCAGGTTGGGAAATAAAGGTACAAGATTCGAACCGCTATATGTTACTGAATGCGCTCCGTACTTTCAGCTGTGGGGACGGTTTAATTATAAGGGTCAATCCAACTATTTGTTAAAAGTAACTGCATAATAGGTGAAAAGAGTTTCCAGTTGATGTCCTTTCCTCTAAGGAGTACTTCTGAACTAGATATGTCTATGCCTGAAATTTAGTGCAAGAAAAGTATGAAACCAAAACAAAAGATCAAACTGTAAAAGGTTGTTCAATCTACAAGCTGAAAGTTTAGCTGTAATGTAATGTCACAACAACGTTTCTAAAGCCGTACTTAGGTAACAGCTGTACCAAATGGATACAGGTTTTAGCCCATTACACTCTAATAATAGCTTTGTCTTCCTGCGTTACGTAATTATCCAGTACGACCCTTCTATTAAAATATAAAGTAATTGGTCTTTAACTCATAGTCTTTAAAGGTATTTCTAAACGTAACTTATTGAGATTTGTTTCAAAATCACAGTATTTGTATGATTTTATTCAATGGCAGAGTTATTAAATCTCATTAACACTCCAGCAACAAAACATAAAAACAAACAAACAACAACAAAAAAAAAAAGAAAATGTCGCACGATTCATGAACTGAACATTTCATATAAATAACTAAGTAAAAAATGATGTTTATAGTTAGTAAGAAGAATATGTTACAAAGAGATTATAGTATATACATTTTTGTTTCTTCATGCTTTTATCATAAGCTTATATTTCTAATATTCTGACTGTTAGAAAGCACTTTCTGTGACACAAAAACGTTTACTGTATTGATTTGTTTGTTTTCCCACATTGAATGAATGCAAACAAACTTATCGTAGGTCCTTTAACGATTAAAGAAATATTCCTTTGTTACTGAATTATTATTTACATGGAAAACCTAGGTTAAAAAATCGTTTCCGAAATACCCTTACCTTTCATTTTAGAAATAAATACTCTATCAGTTTTCAGTATTATTAGCTTAGGTATAGTATTGTCATGTAATGAAACTGGTGTAGTTGCCAAAGCTACCCCCCCCCCCCCAGGAGCACAGTGGAATGTCTGCGGACTTCTAACGCTAGAAACCGGGTTTCGATACCCGTGATTGGCAGAGCAAAGATAGCCCATTGTGTAGCTTTGTGCATAATTACAAACAAACAAACCAAAGCTACCACCTTGAATATATCATAGAATATTTTTCCGTTATCTTTTTGAACGTGAATGACGTAAGGCATAAGGTTAAGTGTATATTTACTTTAGCTACAAGTGAAAACATCATTGTCAAACAAGCGTAAATGTTGCTTCTATATGAAATTATGGTGGGTAGAGGCCCAGTTTTTTATACAAGTGTCCACGTATATGTTTTACAAAATATTGCAATCTTGGGATAAATCGAGCAATAACAAAATAAGGAACCATTCATATCTCACAAAACATTCAGTGCTGCCATAAGAATTTTCTTGCTTTGATGTTCCGTCCAGGCTATCGTCACAACTGCTTAGCTTTGAAGCTTAATTGTGTTTCAAGATAGCACAGTTTGAAAAGGCTTTGTATGTGTGATATCTAACATGCACAAAAACTAACAGGTAGATTAATTTAGGCCACAATGGCATGAAGTTCCAGTGTAACGGAGTCTGATTCGACTAAAAATAAGAGACTGAGAAAACATTTCATTGATAAATTGTTTAGGAGAGTATTCACAATGAACCTTTGTAGAATGGACGGCAACTGCCTGTTGTAGAGACACAAGTGTAGAGGACGACGTTTCGTCGACTTCAGGTAGAAACATGATATTAACAATCATAATACACATGAATCACTTGGAACAAAAACGCCAAATAACAGTAAAAACACTTTTTTTTTTTTTACTTTTAGTTTGGTTATCTGTACATATGGCTGCTAGATAAGAAGAAGAGTTTCTCCAGCAAAATCCAAAGACGAAATATCTGTTCTTTGAATTATATTTCATCATGAGCTTCCCAGAAAGCCACATCAGTCGACTAGCCCTTCTTACAGATAAGTAAACTTCTGCATCTCTATTTCTACATATAACAAATTTGCAAGACAGTCACCAAAAACTAGTCAACGACTTATCGAGCATGCTGGACGCATACAGAAAATGAATATCAGAATTAGTTAGCCTGACATGACATCCTGAGTTCAGGATCAACGCAATTCATATTTGAACACATCCTGTTAATCAAGAACTTATAGTTAAAAACAGAAACTTGTAGTAAATTGAAAAAAAAAGAGTTATGAAGAAAATCATTTGTTTATTATTAACAGATTTAGTTATGATACTTGCATTCTTCATTTCCAAAGCTCAGATAAAACTAACTCGATTGTTGAGTATCAAAGACATGATTAAAGCATTAATATTATGCTATTGTAATTTCTTTAAGTTTTGAAACCAAAATTCTCAGCAATATTTTTAAACCTTCTCACGATTAATTAAAGACTTAATGAAGCTTTACATTTTCAAGAAACTTTGGTTCCCATTAGTTTTAACTTTGAGGTCTAAAACACAAGAACATGGCTATTAAAAAGTTCAACTTCCACATTTTAATCAAAACTTCGATCTACGAATCCAATTACCATCCAAGCAAACTAAAACTATATAAATCTAAAACTGGCATTACCTAAATTTATATGTATGCCTAAAACAAAAAGGTATGGCGATAGCCTCAAACTTATTCAAATTCGCTTAAAATTTCAATATTCAAGCCTAGTGGTCTTTCCAGCTTTTTGTTTGTTTAACATGTGGAAATACAGTTTAAAACAAGGTGTTATGGATAATCCCATCAAGCTGATTTTCTTGCATCTACTCGACGTTTTTAATGTAATACATAGATGTTGAATCAGACTTGTTTTGTGGTGCATTCTTGCCATGTTCAATAAGGTTCCTTCATAAACTAAAGATTTTGTTCAATTTTCTACACTTATGAAATGTACACTTTCATTTTCAATTAAACAGTTTGTGTAGGATATCAAAGAGGATTTTATTTTTTCCTAATTTCATGGGGGTTAATTTCACACTGGTGCTTTCATTTTTTAAGATTAAGTTAAGTATATTTGTCTTATTCCTTGAACTTAGCAACTGACTGAAAGAAACCTAAAAAATGTGATATGTAATTGTAGATATGTTATGTCATTCTTCATGAATCGCTGTGGAAGTATGTAAGCGAATAGCTGGATTAAAAAGTATTCCCTGTACTTCGAACTCTGAGCTTTGAACAACTCTCCTGTGATATCATTCGCAAACGTATCTAAAGAAACTGTCCTTGAAATGAATTATCTAATATACGCATTCAGTAACGTATCAAGGACTGATTGTGATTAATTTTAAAGTCACTTTACTGGATCGTTGGCTAAAAAGATGTAATAGAAATATAAAGAGATACATCTCCATTTTGTAAATATTATTTCAGACTGTAATATCTCTGACACATGAAGTTTCGTCTTATTGAAAACTGAATTACATGGTATATTTTTAATGTGAAAATAATGTTTGTCTGTTTATTTGTTTGTTTTGGACACTTGTGCAAAGTTGCAAAGGGCTATTTGCCCTAGCATTCTCTAATTTTGATCTGATAGGTATTCTTCGACTACTCTAATAGAATACTCTTATAACGTGTGCTCCCCAGTGGCTTAGCGGTATGTCTACGGACTTCCAACTCCAAAAATCTGGTTTTGATACTTGTGGTGGGCAATAAAAAATCTCCAGTACTAAACTGTTTGTTTAGGGCTTGGTGGTTAAGAGAGATCGACTCGCAATGTGAGGGTCGCGGGTTCGAATCCTCTTCACTGGACATGCTCACAATTTTAGCCATGGGGGTGTTAAAATATGACGGTCAATCCCTCTATTCATTGGTAAAAGAGTAGCCCAATGGTTGGCGGTGGGTGGTGTTGACTAGTTGCCTTCCTTCTAGTCTATCACTGCTAAATTAGGAACGACTAGCATAGATAGCCCTCGTGTAGCTTTGCAAAGTACGGATCGCGACTTTACGGCATTGGGACACGAATCATGGACCTATCAGATTCACAGTCCAGCAAACCGCTAAGCCACGATGAACCCAAAAAAACAGGTATTTTACGGCATTGGGACACGAATCATGGACCTATCAGATTCACAGTCCAGCAAACCGCTAAGCCACGATGAACCCAAAAAAACAGGTATTTTACGGCGTTAAGACACGAATCATGGACCTATCAGATTCACAGTCCAGCAAACCGCTAAGCCACGATGAACCCCAAAAAACAGGTATTTTACGGCATTGGGACACGAATCATGGACCTATCAGATTCACAGTCCAGCAGGCCGCTAAGCCACGATGAACCCCAAAAAACCAGGTATTTTACGGCATTGGGACACGAATCATGGACCTATCAGATTCACAGTCCAGCAAACCGCTGAGCCACGATGAACCCAAAAAACAGGTATTTTAGAAGCAATAGTATATTACGGGATCCCGAAAAAAAACCTCTGCGTGAAGAAAGAAAACGAGCTGAGGGTATGGGTTATACATTATGTTAACTCATATCGTTTATTACAGTATAACTGAATCTAATCAAAAACACATTAGGGGTGAAAAAAAAGTGCGGCCAAAAAAGGATTGAGCGTGCGACTTAAAGGAATGAAATCAAAATTGGCGGCCAAACTGGTAGCTACACTTATAGTATTAATAATAATTTTACAGCAAATATTCATTCATTACCTAGCCAGGCCTCGTTTTTTGTTCAACTTGGGGCATGACAGTGGGTAAAACATTATCCGACTGACAAAAAACTAAAAACGGTCCACTTTTACTCTTAGGTGAAGCTGTAGTAAAAAAATGTTATATCGATAGCTTACGTGACTTTTTGCGAAGTCTTGCTCAAAAACATTCGTTGAATTTGAGGGGTTTTGTAGAGTAACTTTGCAAATGTAGGTTATATTGATACCAAATGAGACTCATTATTGTACGTTTTTAAAGATCTATCAGTGTACAGAATTTGAAAAAAAAAATCCATAAAAGTTAAGTATGTTTTTCTATCAAATAAAATGTAGGTACTTTTGGTGCAAAGAAGAAAGAAGAAGTAATTCAATCAAAATTGGAGATGTTATATCTCAGTTATTTACTTATAGACTACCTTGTAATTTGGTATGTCCATTAAGAGTCCAGTAGAACACATCCACTGAAAAAAAATAGATAGTTTAGATTACCACAGTCCGAGTTACAGAATGTGAAAAACTGCTAAACTATCACTCTTCTTAATAACACACAGTGAGTCTTGTAGGTTGTTTTTTGGCCGCACCACACACAACCGCGCTTTTTACATAATGACATATATATATATACTATTAAGAATGTTTGTTGTAATATAGGGGTTTCTTACTAGAAACCTATTGACACAGATTATCCTTGTCTCCATAATGCCGATTTATTTCGACGCATTCTGTACTTGGTACTACTAAGACAAGATCCAGGACCCGGATTTGACGTAAAACCTGAAGGAGAACAGGATACCAACTGTTGCACACTCTTTGTACAACCTACTAAAATGTCTGCTGTTGAATACTAGTACATGCAGTATACGAACGTGACCTTGACAAGTGGTGTATGTATAATAAAAAAATAGAGCATAAATAGATAATTCCCGAGTTCTCAGGATTTCCCAAGCAGCAGTGTATGCTATTATCTATATATATATATACATATATAATAGTCAAATATCTATCCGTCTGTCAAGCTCTCTATCTCCTGAGCGATTGATCGCAGAAATATATATATCAAAATGCTCATTCTTTTATTTTCAAGAGTACATTGCAGGAAAATTATTAAATTTTTGCAATTCTTAAAATTTCATATCAATGTTGACATTGATCCGCCAGTCTTCGTACGTTCTGAACGATCAGCCTGAGGGAAACAAAACTTATGAAAAACAAACATTTTTGTTTTTGTGAGGGAATTTCACGAGAAAAAAAAACGAGACTTGCTCTGTCAATTGATGGAAAAAAATATTTCGAAGGTAGAAACATGAATAAATAAAAAAACACATAAACAGAAGTTTATATATATATATATATTCATCTTGGTGTTGTATAAATGCATAATTTGATTGTATCATGTCAAATAAATTGATTTGAATGGAAATAACCCCTTTGAAACTTCTTATAGAAATGACAACTGTCAAAAAGCGCTTACTTCGGTAGCGATCTTTTTCGCCCTCAGTAAAACAAGGAACGGTGGCATTCAGCGGAAAAAAAAAATCCCCGTGGCTACTTTGCGAACCTGAGCGCCTTATTGTGCTGTATCCATTGCATCGAAACCCAAACATTTTTGCCCAACATTCAACATGCATTCCAGTCAGTCTCCTTTACTTAAAAACAAATGCAATGCTGTTTTTCTTATTGAAATAACACATTAAATGACATAACACGATGTTAACGGTCCACTGGACAATCAGAATACATATACGCTCTGATCCAAGAAATTGGTTTGACTTCACATTTTATATTCATTCATCACTATTTTTAGGTAAATTACCGTTGAATTGTTTTAATGGGCCTCTTCTAATTTCTAATATTTCTCACAAAAGATTATCCATGCTTAGCCCGTATTCTGTAAAACTAAGTCACAGTTTGGAATTCAAACGACTGCTCAAAATGTGTAATAATAATAAATAAAGAAGATTTGTTGTTAAAAATAACAAGAAACAAAAATAAACATTTGTCAGTTTTTAAATGTATGTATTATACCAAGACGTCTAAAAACAAGTACGTCATATTAAAACTAACCTTAACTTTCCTCTTTTTGTTCTTTTATATTTAAAAAGTATTTTGTAAAACAATCTCTGTGGAGATATTATGAACAAAAGACAATTAATTCACAAATAAAAACAACTGTTAAATGCAAATGAACGTGACTGATGTAAAATGTGAATACAATAGTCCTATACATAAAATAGCGTATACAACTTCTGTACGTTTGAAAGATTTTAGATATTAAGTTTGTTTAATTCTTGTTTATTTTGCTTGTGACTTTCATCGCAATTTACTCGCAGACAAGATGAAAACTTTCTTCAGTGTGAACGATCAGGGGTACAGCTAATGTTTCCATTTAAAATAAATGAAAGAAGGAAGAAAAGAAGACATTATTTAGATCCGGGACCTGGAGGCTTACAAAAAAATCCAGGTTTGACAAATACCGGTGTAAAAAACACGCAACTAGATGTTCGTAACCTCACGGAACCATAAACAGAGGTCAGTAAACCACGTGTTTGTATATTAAACTAAGCATACCTGTACTGTTTTGTTAACACTAAAACTATTTCTACTTATAAGTGAAATAGAACAGTCGATATACATATAATACGTTAAAATTTTAGATTTTATTTCGTTTAACTAGATAATATAGTTTGAGTGGAATAATCCATTTTGTTTTTATTTCATAACCATTTATCGAGCAATAAATGTGATACACTTTTTAACCTTTAGTGCAGTTTTATTTCACTACTGCATTAATAAACACTACTAAAGTTCTGGTATTTTGTGTGAATATCAAGTAGTATTTGCATCAGAGTTTTTACTAAGGATTTTCTTTTCAACTGGAAATTATATTTTAACTTCATCGTTTTTTAATACATGACGCCTTATTGCACCTCATATATACAGGCCTAGTAACAAATGATCCAAACGAATTAACAATATTCTAGTAAATACATTTGTTCATCAATTCTTGAATTGAATTTTATAATCTTAAATATGTTTTATTATTAGTAACCACTTGAACTTACTTATACAGATGAATTTTCAACTGCACCACTATGTTTATAGGTGCATAATTTGTGATCAACTGCACACCCTGATTTGCATATATGAGGATTGCAAAAAAAATTTAATAAATTTGTCAAAACTAGTTCCGCTCATTCAACTGGTAGCAAAAAAACAATCCGATCAAAAAGAAATAAAAATGTAAGTGTGGACATTTTTCAGAGGAAGTGACTTAAATGATGTATTTAATATCTATCGAAACTATCCACCCTTATAAAACTCATTATCAGTAGTTAGATTTTCGAACAGGCAGAATGGATATTAAAATATCATATCACATTTTACATTCTATGAGTGAACTAATATAATAAAATTAGATCTCTGAACACAAAATCCTCAGACTATCTACCCATGCCACATGTACGCATGAATACATCTATATCATATAGATAAAATCTGAATTTCTTAACTTGATAATATGTGATTACTTTTAAGTTTTTCACAATAAATTTAAAAAAGTTTAAAAGGGTGTTGCATACTAAAATTTATTCAGTATATATATATTGTCATGTAACCAATTATTATGTGTTCTCCTTTGCTTTCATTCATGGGTTCTTCTAATAATCATATCGTTGATAATTAAAAGAGTTTCTTGTAATCCGTGTATTATGTGGGTGAGTTAATGTCGATAGTCACTATTATTTTACGAAGTTATGGCCAGCATATAAAAGGTAAAGGATGCACGCCAAAGCTCTGACGAAGATTCCATTATTTCTTTTTGTTTTGTTTTGTTGTTAAAAGTTAGATGATTAATTAAAATTTGACATGTTAACTTAGGTTTTTGTTGAAGATTCTCTTGGGGAACGAGTATGGGTAGACCATGAGGACTGTAAAGGGTTTGTTGACAACATCTTAATGTCTTTTAAGACAAAAATTCCTCCTAAGAGCATGATGGCACCTGAATTGACTTTCAAGCCTGATGCATGTATGATCATATATACAATCTAACATGAAAATCTGACTGTCCGATCTCTGATTAGTACAATTTTTTCTCAAATATGGTGCAATTCATAACCTTCGTTAGAGAATATTCTATACACGAAACCTCTTGCTAACGGTTATTTCTATGCTACAATCCTCAATATAAATCGTAACATAGCTATTTGAATTTACGTAAGTAATTATTAATACAATTAGCGTTATCTTGTGTTGCTGACGAGTAATTATTATTCTAAAAGTTTCAGTGTTTTAGATGGTATGTATCCTTTCTGCTAAATAAATATCAGATTTCAAGTCACAAGACTGTAAAAGTCGTGCTTCAGATCTGTTTTTGTTTGTCAAATAACAAAACTTAAGTCTGAAAGGATATTTTTATATACACTCCACATCCGAAACTATCTTGGAAAGTGTAATTTTAGCTAGCTCGGGTGTTTCATTACCTAATGTTTTACTGTTTGAAAAACTACAGTTTAACATATTTACTTTTGTCAGTCAAATCTATTAATTAGTTTAACGCCCCTGAGGTTAGCCTGAGCTGTTATTTCAACAAAAACATCTAAAAGTATCTGATTTGAATTTTCACTTTCCAAAAAAATAAAAACTAAGGGAAAAGAAAATTCAAATGCATATAATATGGTGAACTGTTCTATTAATATTTTCATTTTAATGTCACAGAATGCGCTTTTACAGGCTGATAGAGGGCAGAAGGTTTATTTCTCTGTTATAGAATTCACACATCCGAATTTAGTCGCTTCTTCAGCTATGCATAGTTGGGTGGAGAAAAACACCTACACATAAATTGCATCATCTCTACCAGCATAGTATTCTTAGTTTTCTAGCGTTAACTGGGTTAAATCATTTTACTGTAAAGTTCTGTTCACCTATTGGTTTTGTATGTTCCTGCAAAGATTTTAAAACGAATCACTGATTCTTTTAAACAGATCTAACTGGGTTGAATCAGTTTATTGCAAAGCTCTGTATTTAGTTTTGTATGTTAATGTGAAGACTTGAATAAGAATTCTTCTAAACAGATATAAGTGGGTTAAACCAGTTTATTGAAAGCTTTGTTCACATTTGGTTTTGTATACTCATATAAAGATTTTAAAACTAATGTATGATTCTGTTATACAGATGGTACAGTATAAATGACCTGCACATTTTGTGGTTGGATGCCCATTTTAAAACTAATTTGTTAAGTTTTGCAGGACAAGAAAACTTCTGGAATAAACTTAGACAGAATCGGTTTTAATCTGAAAACTAAGCTAGGATGTGATCCCATAAACAATTTTAAAAACCTTTGGGATTCAAGTTACAGATGTATTTATCAATCAGGACTCGCAAAAGTTTGGTTAATTTAATTATGTGGAGAATGCTATGGCATTTCGTCGAATTCATTATTCGATACTATACAGCGGACTAATTGTTTAATGATTGTGTATATATATATATATACACGTGTGTGAGTGTATGTTATAATTTATTTTCTTTTTCATTGGAGGCCAATTTCACATCTGATGAGAAAAAAAATAAAATTTTAACATACAAATACAGTTCCTTTTCTTCTTGGTAATTTGTTCTCCCTTGCCAACAAATATATATATATTCCTAAAAAAAAAGACATCTCTCTACAACTATCTAGGGAAAATTAGACCAAATATTTTAAGGCTAGTATTAATTACACATATATATATTGTGCGCGTATGACTGAACTCTCAGTATTGAAATGAACAATTAGTTGCTTTCAGTCATGGGTTCTTAGAATGATACATCGCTTACTCACTAAAATGCATATACTCTGCTTCTAAAAAAATAAAAACTACTCGTAATAAAAAAACAAACACATCACACAAGATTGATAACTTTTCCAGAAAGTCGTTAAACGTCCAGTGACCTCAAAGCGTGTTCTACACCTACAGTCATAGATATTGAAGTCTAGGAACTCGATATATAGGACAGCAACTTACAAATATACAACTGTTTTACTTTTAAACTAGAAATCTGGTATTTATATATATATATTCTTTATAACTAAATTAGGTTTAAACAGTTTTCAGCTTCTCTTTAAAACATGATGACCAGAAACATGCAGTGTTCCATTCATACTAGTACAGTATTTTCGTGTGCATAAATACTTCAGAACACATTGTTATGTTTGATTAAACATAGTACAAAATATGTTTTGTTTATAAACACTGACCAAATTATTCTATTTTGATAAAGTATTATCTGTACAAAAATAATTAGATTTAGTGAACTCTTAGAAAGTTTTTAATAATGATATTATTGTTTCTATATTTTGTATTTATGCTAATATTTATTCTTGAAATTTATTTATTCATTAATATTGGACATTACTATACATGTCACTGTGGCCTATCTGAATATGTCTCAGATTAACTATAACTTACTTGTTATTACAAGAAGACGAAGACACAGACTCGCAGTCATCTCTCCTACGGTTACAGCACGGTTTCAGTCTGACAACCTTGTGGGAAGCTCTTCCTTCGTTTTGTTAACATTCCTGTTCTCGGCATGGTTTCAAGTGTATAAGGATGCAAAAGTAGAGTTTTTCAACATGTTTCCAAGGTAGCATCCAATACTCTACTTAGCAGAGACTTGTATAAAACTCCTGCAAACATTCTATTCTGGTTAATTGAATTATTAATTGCTTACTTTGCTATTTCTATAATATTTCCATACGATTGTTTGCTGTACAGTGTACAATCAGCCAGACTCTCAAGCTGCGGTGTGAATAACCCCCACGAACAGGTCTTTAATGTCTCCGAATCTGGCTGTTTAGTACTTACTACTAGCCAACACGTTCTTAGGTTGTAACGTAAATACCGCCTTGCGTAAAACCTTGAACCTTCTGTATTGCGTGCGCCACTCTGCGGTGCGTGACGTCCTGACCTACAGGAGAAATATACACTATAATATAAGTTGCTCGTCCACCTGGTCTGGGATAATTACGCTTAACTTGTTGGATCAGAGGGTGCGGTATTTAACTGTAACCTGATTTTTCAGAGATGCCATGAAATGATGAGGGTGGAGGCCAATAGGAGAAGGTCACGCCTGTCTTCAACGCCAGTCCTTTGGTTCTTTCTTAGGGCCAGTGCAAATTGACTTCCGGCCCTTTTCTTTGTAGTAGTAACTAGTGAATATGTATAGATTCAGTCCGAAAAACATATTAGTCTGAACTTTACCAGTAAACTGGTCACAGAAACTATTGATTTGGTCTTCCCTTCTGCTGGTCACCCCATACCTGACCTCAGAACTAAAGCGAAGCCTTGTTTTAGCACACAAGGATCTCGGTTCAACTCACTAGTTAATCTTGTCCTGTTCCAACGTACCTCGCGGCTGTGCCTATAACTGCAGTCTCTCGGTGCGACAAGTTAGAATACTTGCCTTATTAAAGTAAATCCAGTAACGTGTTAGAAGTGATTGGATA
The DNA here is from genome assembly GCF_000517525.1 of Limulus polyphemus. Lineage (NCBI taxonomy): Eukaryota > Metazoa > Arthropoda > Merostomata > Xiphosura > Limulidae > Limulus > Limulus polyphemus. The sequence continues at coordinate 712,740 of NW_013665752.1, forward strand.
ATCTGCTTTCAGAAGCTTATCTTATTGAACCCGGACTTTGTCCTACCGATAGCACATGAATAATTTGTACCAGAAATAGATTCATATTTATCAAACTCATTACCTAAAACTGAAAGAAAGCTAATGAACTCCACATATATCAAAGTGAATGGATATAATGTTGTTTATACATCATAACAAAGTGTGTTATATTAATTAGTATAAAATAATTACAAGCTAGAAAACACATAATGAAGTTTACACAAGAATACAAAAAAATATTTTATTTACGTTAGGCTTGTACATGTTACTAAAATTTATGTTGATGTTTTTATGTAACTATTCAGGCTACATTTCAATGTGCAACAGCAAGAATACTTTATATGCATTATGATGCCACGAACGAAATAATTTAAAGTAGAACGTTGCATGTGTTACCGAAATTTATGTTGATATTTTTAGGTAACCATGTATGCCACATTTCAGTGTGCAACGATGAAAGCATTTTATTTTTTTCGGAAAGTAAAGTAGACTGGAGAAACTGATATAACTGAGAAAGAATGGCGAATTATTTTTTTCATAGAAATAAACGTGATGTAGTTTAAGTATTTTTTTACAGATATGTTTCGGCTTCCACAGTATGACAGAAGTCTTTGATACAAGGGCAAACTTAAACCGTTGGGAATATAAGCTATTTTCTATTATTATTTCACGTAAACGTACTTATGTATATCTCAAACACTCCTATAACTTAACTCAAATATATAACTCCACTCTTCCAGCCAGTTTTCGTTCTACAATAACTATAAGGGAACAATGTAAACATTCAACGTATATGTTTACATGCGTTAGAGAGGCTTTTACAAAGAATTCTACATTTTTCAGTTTCTGCTTTGAGTTTGTTAAATGTTAATTACTTTTTATTGCCAAAGCTGTTTTACTTTAGCTAAAACTATTCTTGTGTTCTTAAAAAAAAAAAATCCGTAAGGCAAAACATAGATAAAATAAAAAATAAAAACTTCACTTGTTACTGACTGTTTCTTTTTTGTTACTAAATATTAATAATATTAACACTTGATGCAATATACTAGTTAATCTATCCACTCTTTATAGACGATTTTGCTGGAGGTCACCAACTTTTTCTCTCCGAAATAATTCACTGTTTTTGAACGGCTTTTTACCATATGGTAACACTGTTAGTTTCTTTGCCTCTTTTCTCATACTTTCTTCTTCAGAACGTGTTTACCGAAAGTTATATACATCTGTTGTACCGTATCATTACTTCAATCTCCTTCTCATAATTAATCTCTTTAGACGATTTTTTTAAATTTAATGAGTTATGCTTACTAAGTATTTATTCCTTTTCTCAGATATACAGCATATGTATGTATGTGTGTGTGTGTGTGTGAAATTCACCGGAAGTTAAGACGTCATACTGGTTGACTACTTCAAATCTTTCCTCGGACCTTCTCACTTTGAAAGAGTTTTATCGGAAGTTAGTGACCTATTTACTGCTTTTCTCTCAACTGAAGACATACTTCCAGTAACAATTTTTCTAAGTATGGGAAAGCTTTCGATGTAATCGCACTAGTTGCCTCTTGTACTACATGTGCTTAATAAAAATAAATTAATAAAAGGAAGAAAAAAAAACGATTGCTTCATGTAATAAAGCTAGTACGAATTTATAATTTCTGAGTAGAAATATGGTCCCATACTAAAAAAGAAATAGAATACCCTGTAAAGTAGAATATATTGAGTAAGTACCTGGAACTCAGAACAAACATTTATCATAAATTATGCCAGGAAGAGTAAAGCTGTCGCATTAAATATACAATAAAGAGTAGTAACAACTTTATAACGTTGCATGATAACTGTACTGTTAAGACAGATGCAGTTGAGACAAATTACACCTTTCTACAGTATGGTTTTAAGTAGGAAACAGTATACACCGTGTGTGTAAATTATCTATCAACTCCTCATGTTCCTTCTGGCTTCTTTGTGGAAGGGTACTGCATTTTATCCAACATATGAACTACAAAGAAAATATTTATAGGATACTTAAATCTATCATGATTTTGAAATGCAAACTATGAAGTAGAATAATTACTTTTACTGTTGACACAGTATGGTAACAGTCTTAACATGCTTTTTTGTGTGTCTGAGCATTTCCACATGTATGCCAAATGTTTAAGATTTCGTGTAAGCTTAAGTAGGACAAGAAAATTTATTAAGTTAATGGTCAAACGTACACATTTTAGTTAAAATTATAACATTATCCATGCAGTATCCAGGATCTGTAGTGTTCTTGAGTTCCGAATTTCGCAATTAATATGCTATAAAGTTGATACTGTACACCTTACATACGTAGAATGATAAATATATGTATGTCAAATGTTCTAAAATTTCGTGTAAGCTTAAGAAGGACAAGAACATTCATTAAGAAAGACATGGACAAGAAAATTTACACTTTACATACGTAGGATGATAAATATATATATTAATGTTTAATATTATGAAAAGCCTTTCAAAGTTCACCAGTAAATGTATTCATTCAACTCTTTATCCATTCCCTAACAATAAATGTACACTATCTCGGAGTAATGTATTCAGCGTATCAAACAAACGATACTGGATGTCGACGTTTTAGATACACAGGAATCGTTTAATTTCCCATTGTTGTTACGAGTGAAAGTATTTAATATTGACAAAGACGAAGCAAATGCTTACTTATGATTTTTATTTCATTGAAATTAAACTTTAAGCTTATATCGAAGTAGTTGAAAGCCATGCCACTTTCAGGATCACTATCTGAATAGATCAAGTTTGATAAAGAAATTAAATAGTTATTATGACAACATCACTTTACAATGATTTGGCAAAAATGACGTATATTAGTATACCTACCTCTGTTAAAAATAGCCGTTACAATAAAAAAAAATGTTTCAACTGAAATAAATACCACAAGTACAAATGAATCGAAGCTCCTAAAATTACATCAACGAAAAAATATAAGACTCGAAGGAATCACACTCTCTAGCCTACGTTTCAGAAACTGCATTTTATGTCAGGTATTTAACATATTTTCTGTCAAACTAGACTACTGAAATAATATTACTGTTCACCTTAATCTTGAAGATGTTATTATGATGTTACAGCCACCGGGGATTTCACTGCATGGTTATATTATTTTGAGTACTAAAAGAAATATTACCAGATCTGCAGAGAAAGAAGTTATAAAATTAGGATTGAACAGTTTGTTTGGAAATTAATTATTCCTGTGTTTGGGCTGTTGGTTTGTATAGCAAACCTATCAGATATCACAGCACCTCATCTCCAAATTTAGCTGGTTTCTTAGCCCTGGCAATTAGAAAATATCGCAAATAATATCAGATGGATTTCGAGGAAATCAAGACACACGGTAGTGTGTCGTGCGGCCAAAAAAACAACCTGCAAGACACACTGTGTGTTATTAACAAGAGTGATAGTTTTGGAGATTTTCACCTTCTGTAGCTCGGACTGTGGTAATCTAAATTATCCCTTTTTTTCTCCATCAAAATTGGAGATGTTATATCTCAGTTATTTACTTATAGACTACCTTGTAATTTGGTATGTCCAGTAGAACACATCCACTGTTACTTCTTCTTTCTTCTTGCACCAAAAGTACCTACATTTTATTTGATAGAAAAACATACTTAACTTTTATGGATTTTTTTCAAATTCTGTACACTGATAGATCTTTAAAAACTGACAATAATGAGTCTCATTTGGTGTAAATATAAGCTACATGTACAAAGTTATTCAACAAAAACCGCTCAAAGTTGACAAAAGGTTTTGTGCACGACTACGCAAAAAGTCACATGAGCTATCAGTCTAACATTTTTATTATAGCTTCACCTAAGAGTAAAAGTGGACCGTTTTTAGTTTTTGTCATTCGAATTAAAGATGGCTGATTTAGAGAAGCAAAACTATAAGGTGAAAGGACGTGCAGATACATAAGTATTGGTTAGGCCAAGCAAACTAGATTAGCAGTTTCTGACTCAAGTTTTCAAAAGAATCATACGGGTTGACGGTTATTATTGATTATTCATTGCCAACTTTTCAGCACAAATTTACTAAATTTTATGAAGTTATCCTAATTAAAGCGCGTTTAGCGCCACATGATATTATCTTAAGCAATTAGCGTAAATAATTATGCTCGATACGGCTGTACCGATTGAAACTGTTAATCTAAACTCCTTGGCGTTACTATAAAGGAAGCTATTAACACTGTTTCAGAAAGAAAAACTACCACCATATATTTCAAAGAATCTGATCGTTTCTGTAAAGTATAGGTCTGTTTCGAATAATAGGGTTGCAATCCTAAAGCTAATGTGGGTTACTATCGAGTGTCTTACTTGCTGTGGTTTGTTGGTGTGTATTGACAAAATGTCATGATATCTAATCATAAATACCTCAGGTGTAAAAAAAAGGTGCGGCCAAAAAAGGATTCAGCGGGCGACTTAAAGGAATGAAATAAAAATTGGCGGCCAAACTGGTAGATATCCTTATAGTACTGATAAGAGCTTTATAGCAAATATGCAGTATTAATTAGCTAGGCTGCGTGTTTTGTTTTACCCACCATCATGCCCCAAGTTGAACAAAACATGCGAATTAACATTTGCTGTAAAATTCTTATCAATTTTATAAGTGTAGCTACCAATTTGGCCGCCAATTTTGATTTCATTCCTTTAAGTTGCACACTGAATCCTTTCTGGCTGCAACTTTTTTCACACCTAAGGTGCTTTTGATTAGATTGGTTATAACCGTAGTTTTATTCGGACAAAATGACTATATTTAATGTTAAAAGTGCTTGAAAGGTCATCTCCACAGATAAAGAAGTAACATTAAGGAAAATGAGGAAGATCAAAGTACTGTAAGAGTCATTGCTCTGTTATCACCTCCGGTCATAAATAAATGACAAGTTAGTTTTTGATGTGCACAAACTACTAACTGTAATCGTTCTCTGAGAAAAGTTAGATTTGTATTTTTCTTTAGGCCTGAATTTCTTGCAGGCTTCCGTTTCAGTCATAGCACACTAAAAGTTAGCGTGCAGATTTTTACATAGGGTGAAAAGTCACGCCTGGCGTGAAGTTAACTAAGAGCGCCTACAAACCGCTCATTATAGTTAATCGAATACGTCTATTTCTTCCTTTATTAACAGCGGTATTTCTTTTAAAAGAATGTAGAATAGTTTATGAAGATTTAAAATAGTAATCATGCTAGATTTCAGCTAATACTAATAGGCGAGTTGTAGTTTTGGTCTGTTGTTACAACCATTCATCCAATTCTGATCTATTTTTACTAGCATGCATGACTCAATCTGAATACTTTTACCCAAATTATCTTCTAGATAGATAGCTATATTAGGGGATCTAGCCAAATCCATTACTTTTATTTAAGCGCAAAGCTATATAATGTGTTATCTGTATTGTGCCCCTACAGGGATCGAGCCCCAGATTTTAGCGTTATAAGTACTGAAGCCTACCATTAAGTTCTCAAGGGGCTGGTTCATTAAGAATCCAAGAAATATTTCAATAGTTATAAATGTAGCCAAATATTATGAATTCTTCAGACAACTTATTCGATTTTTCGATTACATACATTCATTGCTTGTTTTTAACTATGATAACATTTTAAATTACAATAAATGATACCTATGAAACCTTAAAATAGCTTTTAAAGGAGCAAGCAAACAGAAACTGTAGTTTATCATTTATCGTTTTGTTTGATTTTACAGTCAAATCATTATATGTAAGGAGACAAACGTTTGAGAAATATTAATGTATTCTAACCTTCTGCCCATAAGTATAACCTGGTCTAGATCTTTCTGTTATTTATAATACCTTATATTGTAATCAGATCTAGATATTTCTCCTATATGTGATTTACCTAGGTCCATTAATAATTTTTCTGCTGGGTTATTTTACCCTTTATGATCTAGCCAGATTAACCAGTAAATATCTACTAGCTCTTTCTACGTTGTAATATCTAGCCAGGTTCAATTATAACTCTATGCTGAATTTTTCTGACCTGTTGAACTTACTTATATCTATCAATAATTATGTGCTGTTTTTTTTTGTTTTGCCTTCCCTGATTTACCCAAATCCATCAACCATTGCTGTATGGTTTTTGTTGTTGTTTTGCATGGTTTAAAGATAAGAGATGTGCTTCATACATTCAGAAGCGTAGCCAACACTACAATGTGTGTGTCTGTGGTGGTTCTTTTTCCAAAATCAACAAAAACTCAGAAGATAGTGGACCTTTTAGACTTTTTAGAATATTGAGGTGGTCGTTCAGTCCCCCTCTCTCAGCCACGCCCCTGTCATTATCTCCATTTTCTGTTTCATCTTAACACATCACAGTTGGACTTTTTTGACTTCTGCCGAGTCCAATGCAACTCATATAGAAATATCGAAGTTAAACATATGTGTAAAATAATATACTGTTTTTACTATATATATTTCTATAAAATCAGAGTCATGAGATAAGACGAGATTTTTCCTTTTTGAAATATAGAATTTTATTATTTAGTAACCATGTTAGATAAAATTCTCAGTCAATTTTCTCCAATTTAAAAAAACAAACATTTCAAGGCAATTCATTAGTAGAGAAAAAGATGATAAGCATGTTTTTATGTTTTCTCGTTTATGAAGTTTTCCCAGTAAGTGTAAAACTCTTACTAAATTTGTATATTTATTACGTTCTCTCTCTTGTCTTCGAACTTTCAATACTCACATCTATTCTTTTCGAAGTTAGCCTTAAGTAACCAAAAAACAAAAAACACCTGTGGGCTGTAGTGAAGAGAATAACGACTGCAAGTTCATACTTCCGCCGGGCCACATCAAACACTTCAAACATAGGACTTCCTTGTTTGCTAGAGTTACAAATTGTGTTTGTGTCCGTCCAGACGTGACCCCTAGGATTTTTGTTTGTTGACAAGTTTTTACCGCACAGTTCCCTTCTTTCCTGAGGCAATGTAAATTCTCAAAGATGCTAACTTTAATCGTAAGATGAACTAGCGCAGCGGAGGCGGGATAATTGATTCACAACATTACTTTGAAAAACATATACAGTTTTCGAATTAGATAAAACATGTGAAGTATGCGTGTTTATATTTGAATAATAATTATACTGACTTAAAAAGTAATATATCAAGAACAGTTACCTACAAATGGGTTTTTACATGAAACCAGAGACATGCCATAAATTTCATACAACAAGAAACAAAGTAATGATTTCTAATTTATACTTTCCCACTGTATGTAAGAATACATCGAATGTTCCTAATTCATGTTAATTTCATTTCTGATTACTTGCATTTAAATCTACCTTAATATCTAACTTGTACTCGTGTAGCTAGTACTCAACTATTGCTTCATTTCAGTACATTCTACTTCATTCTGATTTAACACATCCCTCAGAAGCCAAGGGGTGTCTTTACACTTTGTTGAATATTAAAAGTAAGCTCAATCCGGTGGTTTTGGACGTATCTTTTCTAGATAACTTCGAGACAAGTATAAGTTTGTTAATTGATAATTTTTTAAGTGAAATACAGCATTCTCAAGTCTTCATACTAGTTAGTACTAAGGTCTTCCCGCAGGGAGTAAATTCAGTATATATCAATAAAGCTACATTCTCAGCATAATTAATTGAGCAACTGCCAGCCTTTTATGCTTCTGCTATCACCTTTTTATGTTTAGCTTTCAATTGAAATGCGAACAACTTCTCCTGTGATTCGGTAGGGAAGGTTGAAGCATCACGATAGTCAGCAGTAGGATGACCAGACAGGAACACTATTACAGCAGTTACAGGCATAATACTGTACTCGGCTTGCTACACAATATCTACCAAGTTGGTTCTAAACGGTTCCTGAATACCTCCGTGTGTCATTTGGAGACTTCCATGCTTCTTGTGTTTGGCCATTAAGCTCGTGATGCGCTGACGGATTTCAGTCACCTTCCCACTTCAAATCACTTTTTGCAGTCCCGACGCTAAAATAGTGCGGGAGATGCCTTTTTTTTTTTTTGGTAAATAAAAATGTCCAAAAAATTTCAGTTTAAATTAAGAAAAACTGGATTGGGTATTTTTTATTATTTTTTAAACAAAAATATTCCCCACTGGCTCGTGAGGAGCCTGTTAAATAAGATATTTATGTTTCTAGTAATCAACAATTATTGTGGTCCTGTGCTTATAAAACAACAGCTGGTGTACGTTATCTAAAAAATCGTAAAAGTACAGCAGATAAAATAAGAAATAAAAAATAACAGGGTTCCTGAAGGTAATCCATACTGTTAAGTAGACGACCCGTATCATTACGTGTTACAAACGACATTTTCTCTGTTGCTAATTGTTATATATTTATTAATGTTTGTACTTTTACACGAACTTGAAAAAAAAAACGAGGTTATGCATGGCAATAAATTTGTTATATATTTCAACATAAGGCAAAACTGGACAAATTATTGGATATTCTGACTAAAAGCTAAAAGCTTAAATCTCCGAATGATTAGTGTTACGTATTCAAATTTACCCTCGACGATTCACTAATCTATTCCGTAACGTAACGTATTATAATTTCTAATAGCCTGAAACAGAGTTAAATGATAATTTAGATTCACAAATTAAATAAACGTCGATATGTATCCAATTTATGATGCTTGCCAACAACATTGATACACACACACAATTTTTTAATACAAATATATTTTAATATATAAACAATAACACAATTTACAATAACAGTTATTACAAATAATGATGTATGTCCAAAACTTACAAACAATATTTAGTCCTCTATCTGGTCTGGAACTTCCTTTATATCTTATCGAGGGTTCACAATGAGAGAATTAATTTTGAGTAGATGTAGATTCACTTGCTAGCTAGCTCTGTGTTCTTCGTTCTTCGCCGCCACACGCTGATTTATCCATCGCTGTCGATATTTAATGTTGCCATAGAAATACTAATGTCCGATGTCAATTTTGTTTGTTTGTTTGTTTTGAATTTCGCGCAAAGCTACACGAGGGCTATCTGCGCTAGCCGTCCCTAATTTAGCAGTGTAAGACTAGAGGGAAGGCAGCTAGTCATCACCACCCACCG
>NW_013665752.1:722853-728724 GCF_000517525.1 Limulus polyphemus
GCGACCCTCAGATTGCGAGTCGAGCGCCGTAATCACCTGGCCATGCCGGGCCCCAATGTCAATCAGTTGAAGTTAAATGGTTTGTAATATTCGAAACCTATAAACGTTCCTGGTCAAATGTCTGAAGTTCCCGATTAATAAGCGTTATAACAATCACAGTTATAGCTTCCGAAGTTTATAGTATACCAACTATAGCAAACCAATAATATATACTGTCTTTTGGCTCGTCGCGTTGAGTATATTTATAGGCGTGAGGAGAGTTTCTCGAAGTTTCAGCTTACGCAACAATACTGAAGATAAAATAGTTTTTACGTACATACATGTATTGTAGATTCTTACACTCCAGAATTTTCTACAACATTAGTAAATAGGAGGGAATTTCGTAATACATATTTAACAGTATAAGGTATGCACATTTTTAAATATAAATTTCACTTAAACAAACATCGATATTAAAACAGATATATAATAGTAAATCCGTCACATTAAAAAAATAATCATCTTCATGCATTGCAATAACGAATACTTAATCCTCAAGTTACTGACTTCCGTATATACCACTCATTATCTGCGTGATCCATATACAAAATCAAGAGTAAATATTAGGTCATCAAAAATTAATGTCGCGCTTTGGAACACTTTCATTACCTCCCCCCCAAAAAAAACCATTTAACTTCAATGGATTCTCATTGGACATTAGTATATTTACAAAAACATTACCTAACGTCACAGGTGGAAATCACGGCGTGTGTGGCTGATGAATATCGAAGGACAAGGCTAGCTAGCTCCTCGTTAAGCGAATTGTACCTGCATCAACTCGTAATTAACTCGCTCACCATGGACCCTCGATAAGATATCAAGGAAGTTCCAGACTAGAAAGAAGACTTTATATTACTTGCAAGTTTGTAAATTTTTAGCATATAAATCATTGTTTGTAATAACTATTTGTAATAACCGTTATTGTAAATTATATTGTTGTGTGTATATTAAAACGTATTTGTGTTTAAAAAACTGTGTGTATCAATCTTATTGACAAATATCAAACTGACTATATATCGGCTTTTACTTAACTGCTAAATCCAAAGTAAAATTTAACTACTAAATTTAAAATATCATTTAGCTCGGTTTCAGACCATTTAAAATTCTAGTATGTAACATGTTAAATTGAAGGCTTGTCCGGGATTTGTATCAGAGACAAAATTCAATCTAAATTAAAATTTAAATCACAATTGAATTTATATATATCAGTGGCAACAAGATTTGATCATGTCTGATTATCAAGATTTTCTTGAATCACCCTCCCTCGAACAACTAGAAAAATACAACAAAATGAATTGCTCGAAATTGCTAAAGTTTTAGAACTAGAAGTTAAAAGATCAATGAGAAAAAAATGAACTAAAAAAGCGTATTATCGAAATACTAGTCGATGATGATATGTTGCCTGAGGAAGCATTAGAGGAATGCTTTAGTGTCTCTACTAGCCAATCGGGGTTGAGCGATAAAGATAAATTAGAGATCCAGCTAAAACACAAACAACTCGAGCTCGAACGAAAAAGAAAAAGCTCGTATTGAAGCTGAAAGAGAAAATAAACGTCTCGAGAACGAAAAAATTCGCATTGAAATCCGAAAAAGAAATTAGGCTGAAAAAAATGGAAATTAGACTCAACACCGATCGACCAAGGCAAAATGACGACTTTGAACTTGATCGATATGTTAAAGTACCACCGTTCAATAAAAACGAAATTGATAAATATTTTCAACATTATGAGAAGGTTGCCCAAACTATTGAATGACCCACCGAAAAATGGTCATTATTATTAAAAAGTGTCGTAACTGGTAAAACACAAGAAGCTTATGCCGCTCTCTCTTTAGAATATTGTACGAATTATGATAAGGTTAAAGTTGCTACTCTCAAAGCATACGAGTTAGTACTGGAGGCTTATCGCCAAAAGTTTAGGGGTTATCACAAACAAGGTAATAAAACTTATACGGAATTTGCACACGAAAAAGGGGATTATTTTGTCAATGGTGTAATTCTATGCATATTGGCAATAGTTTCGACAAACTAAGAAAATAATGTCTAACTGAGAAATTTAAACATAGTGCACGTGACGACCTCAAAACTTACTTGGATGAAAGAAAGTTGAAACACTACTGGCAGCAGCTGCTCTTTCAGATGATTACACTTTAACACATAAAACCACTTTCATAAAAAGAAAGTCCTACCATCTCAACAAAAACTTATATATTTTCAATCCACTAAAGTTGAGGATTCTTCTGTAAAATCCAGCTCCTTTAGTTCGAAATCTTGTGACAGTCAGGATAAAACTTTTTTAAAACAATCAAGGCCCGTCTGACATTTTTGTAAAAAAAAAACTGATCATGTTATATCCGATTGTTGGTGTTTGAAAAAGAGAAGAAGGCAACATCCACTGTGTTTGTGTCAACATATGAATGTAGTTTTACCAGATCACCTGTTGTTGATTTATCCACTGATATAAAGGCTGGTGTAATAAGGCAGAAATTTAGACCTTTTGTGTCTGTTGGTTCTGTGTCTTTGACAAATGACACAGGCAATCCCATACTCATACGCATTCTACGTGATACTGAGGCGACTCAGTCAGTGTTGTTAGAAGGTATATTGCGTTTAGATTCGAGTTCTGCCACATGTGAGTCTGTTATTGCTCAAGGTATTGAGGGTGGCTTTGTTAATGTTTCTTTTCATAACATTTATTTAGCATCAGACCTAATTTATGGACCAGTTGTGGTTAGAGTAAGACCTACTCTGCCAATTAAGGGTGTATTATTGTGGTTGGGAAACGATTTGGCTGGGGGAAAAGTTGCCGAACCTAAAATGGTAAGCGGGCTGATCACTGTTTTTTTTTAAGGATGGTGCTGTCGTTGAGGAGAATCCCAATGTGTTTCCCTCGTGTGTTGTGACTCGACCTCAGGCTAAGACATTAATCCAAAAACAAATGATGGACATGGGTTCAGAGGACGATATTATAGATTTGTCTAAGAAATGTTTTGGATCTGACAGGGATCTTGCGGATAATTGTCTTACTGACGATTCCACTGTGAGTGAAAATCATGAACGTGAGGGATCTGATTCACCTGGTGAAGTTCCGTTTACATAAAGTAAACTGATCGCAGAGCAAGAAAAATATCTGCAGATCTCTTCACTATTTCAATTTACACTCCCAAAAGATGAACTGGAGAAAGTTTTCAATTGGTTATTTTTTCAAAAATGGTGTACTTATGAGAAAATAGAGATCACCAGATGTGCCAGCTTCAGATGGCTGGGCTATTGTTTACGAAATCGTTGTTCCCAAAGCGTATCATACTGAAATATTGAAAGTTGGATATGAACTCCCCATGGGAAGTCATTAGGTGTCAAGAAGACATGTGACAAAATAATGAGACATTTCTTTGGGCCAAAAGTTAGGCAAGACGTTTCTCAGTTTTGCAAAACTTGTCATACCTGTCAATTAGTCGGAAAATCTAACCAAAAAATTCTTGTTACTCCATTGAAACCTTGTTTGTTTGTTTGTAATTAAGCACACAGCTACACAATGGGCTATCTGTGCTATCGAAACCCGGATTCTAGCCTGGTAAGTCTGCAGACATACCGCTGTGTCACTGGGGGCCAAGGAATCCTCAGACATTACTCTTGTGCGACCTAGGGGAAAATTACAGTCACACATATCAATAATATGTTTCAATAGTGCTTTATAACAGCTGAGAATCCATGAATTAAAGGGTCAGTGGGGAAATCCGTCCACATGCCCCAGGCAACAATACGCAGAATAATCAAGACGGGTCTCTACCACGACACATCTGTTCATCCATTACATACTTCAAGCAGTTGGAGAATGAAACTGGTATGTTGAAACTGACACCGGGAAACAGTCGTCTTTGTACAACAGTTGTACTATGGAAAGCAAAAAAGTAGTGATGAGTTTTAGACATGACAGACTTTTGGAATGGAAACTTCAACACAATATTCTTGTCTAGATACATGTTCCTCAGATAGAGCATGACCGGACGTAGTAACACGGAATGTAACGACTTGGTTATGTTTCAGAATCGTTTTAAGGTACTCAACCTCTATATTTTGAAGCTCATCAGTGTGCAACTTGTAAAGTAATTCACAGTTCTGATACCTTATCCATAAAAAATGTCAGTTTTGTATTTAATTCAAAAGTAAGTTACAACCCTCTTAAGCAACACACTAGTAACTCATAAGTCATACGTAATTTACAGAACGTTATCTATAGGAAAATGACAGTTTTTATGTGTAACTCAAGTGTAAGTCACAATCCCCATGAGCAACAAACTAGTAACTAATAATTTATGCGTAATTCACAGTTCGGATATGATATCCATGAGCAAATGACAATTTTGTGCTTAACTCAAGAGTAAGTCACAATCTCGACCAGCAACATAGTAGAAACTCGTAACTCATACGTAACTTGTGGTGCTGATATGTTATCCATAAGTAATCCAAGTTGCTGTTGTGTAACCCATTACGAAATGAAAATGCTTATAAGCATAACATTAGTTTATCAGTAGTTTACCAACGTTTATCTCCAATCCATAAACAAGTTGTAGTGCTCCTGTTTTATCCGTACTTTATTGATATTACTAATATTTTGCCCACAAATAACTCATTTACACAAAGACCATCCCATAGGGGTATTCATTATGACTCCACTAGTAATAGATGGTCATCTCAGAGTGATGGATGAGCAGTGGAAAATCTAAGCTAAACAGATATAATATTGTCGGATAACTTTATGAAGGTATTTTGAAATTTAAGAGATCGGCGAGGTAGTATCATCAAAAGAGTATGCTTTCTGAATGTGAAAATTATTTATATACAAATGACCAAGATATTAACTCAACAGTAAGTTATCTAAACATTATACCAAATAGAATGCAAGATAAAGCTACACAAGGGCTATCTGTGCTCTGCCCACCACGGGTATCGAAACCCGGTTTCTAGCGTTGTAAGTCCGCAGACATACCGCTGGGCCACTGGGGGGCGTTTTTAAAAGGATTTCTTAAATGAGTGAATCATCCCTACTCTAGTAATTTTAAAATATCAAGGAAAGGTACTGGTCTCTTGATCTACAGATTGACGTGCTGCAAAAAATTGGTTTTCAATTCTCGTTTCAATCATTGCTTGATTTCTGTACAAGCCACGATCCACATGAATATTAAAACTTTGTTTTCTTTATATCTATATTTGTTTAATATAGATTTGCTTCGGAGTATGTAATGGCTTATAAATGAAATAAATCAAGTAGTTTTTATTAATTTTCTCTCGTCACTTTTCCTTTATATTTACATAACCTTTAAAATTGTTGACTTTTCATTTGTTCTTTGAATAAGTTATTTTAATGTGAGCTAGTGTATATTTAGAAATATAGTCTAAAACAGTCTTTTTAATTCTGTAGCACAACTAAATACAAATGGATTATTTAGAATACTAAGTAATTCACTTATAGTACAACAGAACATAGATTAGTCTGACATATTTACATCATGAGTGGAAAACAATACAACAGAACTTAAATAAGTGTGATAACATTTACGTCATGAGTGGAAAAAACACAATATAACTTAAATTAATGTAATGCTGTTGACATCATATTTGAAAAAATACAATAGTATATAAATTCGTCTGATGCTGTTTAAATTACGGTTGGAAAAAATTAAAATACAATAGAATCTATATGATAAAAAGAGCTTTTTAAATATTATTAAACTGTGCTAAAAATGAAATTAGGAGTAGGGAAGTACGCACGACGTCACCATATGCGTTAGGAAGATATGGATGTAAATAATATCATGCATTGCAAAGGAAAT
>NW_013665752.1:729512-738912 GCF_000517525.1 Limulus polyphemus
AATACTTGTCCACGATACCCAGGTTTTGTGTGTGACTTTTTTCATTTGGCTAGAGACACTTAAGAGTACCGATACCGTCACCTTGTAATTTTAATACTTGTCCCCGATACCCAGGTTTTGTGTGTGACTTTTTTCATTTGGCTAGAGACACTTAAGAGTACCGATACCGTCACCTTGTAATTTTAATACTTGTCCCCGATAACCAGGTTTTGAAAGCGCCGCTATGTCTGGTGTCTTTTAGTTGATTTCTTTATTAGACTATTTGACTCAAAGTGTCTTTTATACTAGAGATGTTTCTTGGGTTTCACGTGTCGTAAAATATATTTAACCCGTTGAGGCTTAACTTCGCACTCATTGAGACGCCCCCTCACTGTCAACAGATTCGTTCAGAATTCTATGTACCTAACCCATACGTGAGTAGTCTAGGCAGGTCACTTAAATTAACTGTTTTAATTACTTTAAATACACAGCACTGTTTTTACATTTTAAAAAACTTTGTTCATTCAAATAGAAATTACCACAACCAAAAAGTTCCGCACGCGAAACACGCCGTGAGTGAAGAATACAGTTGAACTTATATTAGTGTTATAATATTTACATGATACAGTTTACGTTATAAGTGAATATATATATAATACAATATAGATGAGTGGGATACTGCTCGCATCATGAGGGGGAAAAAGGAAAAATAGAACATAGATTATTGTGATACTGTTCACATCATCAGAGTAAAAACATATAATAGAACTTAAGTTAGTGTGATACTTTTATATCATGAGCGGAAGTAGTGAAAATACAATAGAGTATAGATTAATATGATAATGTTTACATCATGAGAGAAAAAATACATTTGAACTTAGATTAGTGTGATACTGAAAAGATGTCACATTAACAAGTAGTAAAGTTAAACGTTTTCAAATAGACGAGTCATAGGATAATTCGTTCAAAGACTCAATGAACACACTTTATTCGGGGCAAATTTTGCTAGGAAAGACGATAAAAAGAGCCTAAATATTTGATAATAAATAAAATTCATATCAGTAACATTTCTTAAATCAACGAATCGTTCATACTCGATATTATTTCATAGAAATTTTAGAAATCCATGGAGCACTTTAATTGAAATTAACTTCTGAATATAGTTACATGTCATGAAATGTCAATTATTATGACCTCATTAGCTTATTATCCTCGCCATCGGAGGAGCGAGGGTATTGCAATCGGGTCCGCGTGCATCTGTCTGTTTGTGTTTCCGCGCATGTTTCTCGAAAACTAATAGACCGATGAACAGGAAAATTTTACACAAGATGGGAAGTCGTATGGGACAGTCCTCCCAAAATCTGGTCCAGATCCAAATACGGATCCGGATTGTGGATCACTTTGAATCATTTTTTTTATATAATGGAGAAATTGGGCATTTTTGCGGTTTGGGGTTAATAACTCTGTAAAATGTGGTCGGATTTGTACCAAATTTCATGGGCACACTAAGGTTGAAACTCTACATCACACTACAAAAAAATGATTCGGATTGTTGATCATTCTGGATCTGAGAAAAAAAGTTTTGAATTTTCGAAGGTGAAATTTGATGTTATCCATTTTTAACGCATGCAATCTCGAAAAGGAGCGGCAGACCGAGGATACGCAATATCTCTGATTGCTCTTGTTTTATTTGAATGATTATTGCGTTACATATAAATAGTTAGTCAACAAATATCAAGGAACATGAACTGATTAAGGAACTTAAAGTTACAGAACTCGTGTAATATAGAAGTATATAAACTTGTGTTTATGATAGAATAACTGTCAGGAAATTATTTTTCATCTTTAAGTGATTAGAAATAAAGTGGTTAATTCGGTTGTGTTGACTGTTAAATATTTTTACCAAATGTCGTTAATAATAGACATTAACTGATTTTCATTACTTTTCTTTAGATGTAGAAAATATAGACAATTCTTCCGGTTTAGTAGTAGATATTATTATTATTATTTCATGATGTTAAAGTTAAGAAAATCAATGAAAGACAAAAATAAAAACCCTATAACTCTTTATTGTTATTTAATAGTTAATGCGTGTTCGTGTAAACAAGGTTAAACGTTCGTGTTTATGAATTCTATAACGAGAATATGATAAAGTCACTGATTTATGAATCTGCTAGATGGAAATTTTCCATTAAAGTTTCGGGATTCGAAGGTGAGTCTTTTTGTAAATTAGCTCAAACGCCCAGTTTTTAATCTGATGATGATATAAATACAGTGCAGTGTCCTATCCTTACTGCAGAAGTTAGGAATGCTTTGGTTCTGTTATATTTCTTGATTCGCTAGGACACACATTATATAATGAGTTTATAAATGTATGGTAGTTTGAATCTGACTCTTAGAAAAGCAAAATACCTTGAAGCATTGCGCTAACTTTTCTTAAAGTTATAGTAACTATTATACCAGTCCATAATCAAAGGGAATGCACTGTGAAATCGTTAGAGCTTTGAACATTCTCTGTATAAATCGTCTGGGTGTTCAAGAAATCAGGTAGTGCGTGAAATCAAGCAGACTGCAGATTAGTACTGAAAAATGTTATCCTTTATGAAGACGTGAATTTATATTTATAGCTGAAAGTATATGATATCTGCTAATAGAGCTTACGAATTTTAAAGTAACAGTTGATATTTTGTCAATAGATCTAAATATCTATAAGTTCTGCATATAATCGGATTGAGTAGGATCTGTAATGATGAACACATCTTATTATATCTAAGTATCACTTTAAATATTTTCGTGTTGTCGGTTCTGGTTCGAGTTATGAGTTTGTTTCATATACTCTTGGTCGACTTACCTTAAACTTTATTCAAAAGAAATAGGTTGAGTAGGATCTGTAATGATGAACACATCTTATTATATCTAAGTATCACCTTAAATATTTTCAAAATTTCTTTTGAATAAAGTTTAAGGTAAGTCGACCAAGAGTATATGAAACAAACTCATAACTCGAACCAGAACCGACAACACGAAAAACTAAATTTAAGACATGACAGTTTTGATAGCCTATAAATTTAGTTTTGAGTACTATTGAAGTCAAAACTGTTATGTTTTCAATAATTGTGACATAATTAATCGCCAGTATTAATACTTACCTGCTATTGATTCCGTCCCTCTCCCAACCTAATTAGCGAGTAAAATTATCAACCAACTCAGAAGCATCATTATAAAATCCAAGATTTAACACAATTTAATATTTAATTTCGGTTTTAATAAATATATCTTTAGCATCGCCTTTATTATAAAAACCTTTAATATCGACCTTTACAAAATTATTAAATTCGGAATCAGTGTTCCATGTCTACTAAACTTTTGTGTGCTTCACTATCTCATTTGTTAGTTGAACTCTCTCTGAATATCGCTTAAACAACTTTCGAGTACATTTTAAAATGAATACAAGTACGCCAGCCTTTAGTTTTTGTAGCAGAAAATTGGGGAGTGATCAAGGTTGATATTTTACTCTCTGGTGTCCTTTAAAGCAAAAAAAGCATTCTAGATTGTTTTGATTCTGAAATAGTTGTAGGTATATTTGACTTACTAACAGAAAGGAGATTAATCTATCATTAAAGAAAGATTACGTTTCTAACTCAGGCGATGAGATTGAAATCTTGTGAGCATAAAGCCACTACATTTAAGTAATTTCTTCTTAAAATATTAAAATCCGCAAACAAACAACGTTATATAATACACAATTAAAATCTTAATTTAAACCGATCAAAGGTTGTAAAAGTCACTCTACATGTTTCAAGTGGTTTCACGTCATCTTCAGGCATGTAAACAACAGTTACTGTGTTCTATATAAGTAAAAAGGTGTCATGTGACTACTAGTTTACAATTCAAGAAAGAAGATCACGACATCAACATACTTTCTGATTTTCTGACCCTTCATCCATGGCTTTTGTAATAGCACACAGTAGCTGTTTTTTACACTCCAGAAGATGACGTGAAACCACTTGAAACATGTATAGTGGTACTTACAACTGTTGATCGGTTTAAATAAAGATTTTAATTGTGTATTGTATAACATTATTTGTTTGTGGATATTAATATTTTAAATATATATACACAAGTTCCTTGAATTTTAACCTTTTAATATAATTTCTTCTACTTCAATGAATGTCTCAACCAGATTAGCTTGGTGGCGATGGGCGTAAGTCAGTTCCAACTGTACAAGCATAAGATAGTAGAAAGGATTTCAGGGTGTAATTCCTATCATGTGTGGTGCTCTTGATACCATTACGAATGATGTAAAGGTACGCTCACTAGTGATCATTTCTGCTCACATCAATAGTTTACCAGCAACACTTGTATCATGCATCTTGTACGAAAACGAGGTCAATCTCTTTCCTAATTATCACCCAATTACTGTAAGACTATCATACGGCTGCATGATGAAGCATGCCTAATCTGAAAAAGTATATTGCTCTACATCATTGACTCACTGACGTTTTCCTGTTTCTATAGCAGGTAATGTGTTTTAAACCTTGCTATGGACAGAATACACATCACAGGGTGTCTGGTATATAGAACAGACTTGTGAAGTCTGTTTTTAGCCGTCTGTGCAGTTATGGTTGTGTACACCTGATTTAATATCAAAGTAGGTATCCCATGGTTGTGATGAAAAAAATTGGCATACAGAGGTCGTCTGCTTGTTTTGTGGGTGACGGTCTGCTTTGTCCAGGTATCCAAATAACTGTGTAATTAAGTTAGAAGTAATTTTGCATTCTGCTAATGACATTTTGAGAAACTTGTTACTAATTCAAAAGAACCTGCTGTGGTTGATTAGCTTCTTTTCTTCCGATGATACGAGTGAAACATTCATTGTTAGAGTCTAGCCATAAATCATGAGCAATTTGGTGTATTTTAAAGTGTTTGTTTGAAGTTAAGCACAAAGCTACACAATGGGATATCTGTGCTCTGCCCACCACGGGTATCGAAACCTGGTTTCGAGCGGTGTAAGTCCGCAAACATAACGCTGAGCCACTGGGGGCGCTTTAAAGTGGCGATTGAAACAACATTTATGAAACTGCTTTTCTTAGCATTATTTGAATAATCAATCATTTACATTTTACATCACATTACTGACCATCAGATGCCTGATTTTCGCGAAGAACTGGGGTGGGAAGTGACATTAGTTTATAACAGTTGTTGTTGTTTTGGCATAGGCATACTATTGCAAATTACGATTATCCTTTGTTTTGGGAAGTGGGAACTTCCGGTCTTTCTCTCAGGGTATCATTTTTAAGCGTGTTAAATCTTAAAGTCAATATTAATATCTTCCTGTACCTTAATGGAAACTGTTTTGAACTAACTGCAATTTTATCGTTTATTGCTATTTGGGTATGTTGATTTCGTATATTCTTAAGCATTATGACTTATGTACATGTTCCATGTAATGTGTACTGTAGTATCATTGGCTACCTCAGTTGGAGGGGAGGTGATGAGACGATGACGTCATAGTGCCACGCACCAGAGACGATTACGAAGTAGCACCAGAGGGCGCGGATGTCTTAGGAAAAGGGTGAAATCATAGTTCCACGCTTTGGTATGAGTATCGCGCAAATAGTTCATGTGTGAACCACCAGAGGGTGATGCAGATCAACAAGACATCAACTTTACAGTAACAATCAAAGTCTTAAAATTAACAGTTTAATTTAGTTTGCATAACGTTGTGTTTACAATTATTCATATTGAAAAGGCCTTTTATCACAAGTACAGTTTCGCTTTATAAGTAAAACATAAATTTGGGTATTTTAATCTCTAATTCTTATTAACTTTATAGTTTTCACTTATGTCAACTATTCGAAGACACAGGAGTTTTTTGGGACTTGTTCTGAAAATTCACTGCATCTTTTGTGCGTGATTCTGTGTGCTAACTCTTTTATCAGAATAGAAAACACGTCGTTACACAGGCAGTAAGTACATAAACTGGTTGTTATATTGGCTTAGGTTAGAGAGCTCCACCAATTCAGTCTGCCATTGTTCATTGTTTCCTGAAACGATTACTTGGTTTCTTGAAAATATATATTTTTACTGGTTTGTGTAAAGTGTATGTATTCTGACGACTTACCAGTCTTTAATTTGTTTTAGAGTGACGGATTTACCAAGCACTTTCACAGATCTAAATAAATAAACTGGCAGGATGAGTTGGATTATAATAGATAGATTGTAATGTTTTATTACACATTACTCTCTATGCCTATACTATTTACTTATAACTTTACCATCAACTTTGTCTCTAACAGTAGTAATAAGTTAACCTTTATAATAGGTGATGTTAATTATTAGAAGGCTCTGAATATTACTAAGCTGAAATAGCTGACATAGTCCATGAAAACAGTCAAAAGACAGATGAATGAATAATACAATACTACTTTATTAAAAATGAACCCATTTAGATACAGTATGTTTAGATCTTTTAATATGTGTATCATGTTTCGTATACATCCATCTGCTTACATTTCTAACAAATTCTTGTGCGATATTCATACCTGATAATAGTTCTTCAAATTCTTTTCATCCTGTAGAGTCAAAATTCTTTCGTTTTCATAGCATGTCGTTGATTCGGGACAGAACCTCCACTAATCACCAATCCTCCTTAATCATTCCCTGTTAGATACCCATTGGAATTTCTCAAATTTAATAGAATTTCAGCTGCTGGTGTTTCATGTTTCTGAGAAATGTTGTCGATGGTCTCTAAGTTTTCATGAGTTGGCGTCTCCATTTTAACATTAGAAGATTCATCAAACAGAACTACTTATATTTAGCAGTAAATAAAAACCTCACTTTTTTAAAAACATCGGCTGATGTCAAGGGCTTGTATAATATTACATACATATTAACTAACCTTAATTGTTTGTTAGTAACTAAGTGCAAACATACACAATGGGCTATCTGTGTTCTGCCCACCACGGGTATCGAAACCTGGTTTCTATCGTTGTAAGTCCGCAGATATACCGCAATGTCACTAGGAGGGGTGTACCTTAATTAATGAAATTCTAGCTAACAGCACGGAGCCAAAATAGGAATTTGTAGCTTGAGTAAATAATGTCTAAAGCATCTCTAGCCTGGCAGGCTTACCTTGTTTACTATCCCTATTTGCAGGTTTTTAAATTCCCAGTTTTTAGTTATCCTGTGATACAAACCTTAAGCTTGTTTGTTTACTTTTTTACGATTACATTTTCACTTTAAGCTACCTATCTTCATTCTTTATTTTTTACGATCCCTATTCCCCTTTTAAATTAACAACCTTTAATAATCTTGTCATTTTTAGAACAACAAGGATTTGTATTACCATCCGAATTAATTAATATACCTAATAAATTTGAAGAAATGATTAAAAAATCAGGAAGAAGAATAAAATCAATATGTATTAAAAAAATTAAAACAAATACAAAATAAATAATAATGAGTATAAATAAATATCCAAAAATAATATAATCATTTGAAAGAGAGAAACATATATTAGAAAAAGTTCACAATTTAAATAAAGAGGCAATAAGTCATATCGAATTATATATCGGAAAATTAATTCTTTAGAGGTGCTTCTAAAGTTATAATATAGGTAGTGAAGGACTAATCAATGAATTAGATAAACTAACCGATAAGTTGATAACAGGTGGCAAAAGTGAAAATGGTTGATTTATTAAGCAGATTATTTAAGAAAAGGGAGATAACAATTAATGAAGTCGAAGAATATTACAAAATATTTATTAATTGTTGTTGTTTGTTATTTAGCACAAAGCTACACAAAAGGCTATCTGTGCTCTGCCCACCACAGGGATCGAAATCAGGTTTCTAGCTGTATAAGTCTGTAGACATACCACTGTGCCACTAGGTGGGGCGATTTTCTAAATATAATAAATGAGTTATATTAAAGCGAACCTACATTTAAGTGATGGTAAAAAAATGAAAAAGCATACAAAAGGCAAGAAGCTATTTCACTGGACATAGCTATATCTAAAGAAGCGTAATCATAAAATGTTATTAAATAAATAAATAAAATAAACAGACATATGACGGAAAGAGAGTTACAATATATACAAAAAACAATTTAAAAAATATAGGATTTTTACAATTTTTGACCCCTATAATAATAGCAGCTGATAAAAGTATTATGGCTGGTGCAGTTGGTGGATTGGGTGCTTTAGGTTCGAAAAAAGATATATATATATAAAGTTAGTAGATATAGATTTTCTAAGGGATGTGTTTAGTAAAAAAAAACCAAAAACAACTCATAGGTTTTGTTATTACAATAATTCCAAATTTAATTTTGTTGAATATTTCTATTCTTCTAGAGAATGTAAAATATTCTATGATACTAACCCCCCCCCCCCAAAAAAAAGAGAACAATACTTAAGATCATGTGAAAAAGAAATAATATTCAATTGAAACTTTCTACAAAATACTGTATCAGTAAAATATGGGTGTTAATGTAAATAATAAATAAAAGAAAAAATTCCGGACGTAGACCTTATGAAGTGTTATATACATTTACTAAAAACCAAGTGATTTCAATGAGAAATATATTTTAATAAATGGCAAGACTAATAGCTTTAGGCTCTAAAAATAGCGAGCATTGGGAGACTTTACAATAGAATTTAAAAATCCTATCGATGTAATTCCGTGATGGGACAGCAGGTAAGTTTACTGATTTACAACTCTAAAAATCTGGGTTTCGATTGCCTGCAGTGATCACGGCACATATCCTAACGTGTCTTTGCTAAAAGAAGAAAAAAAACCTATCGATGTCAGTAATAACACTTATTCTTTGGCATTAAAATCTATATCAATGTGAGTATCATGGAACAACATTGATGAAAAAATTAATATCAATACTTTTAAATATTATGATGGAAATAATTGGAAAAGAGTAACGATTGAATATGGTAATTCTACTCTACAAAAGATATTTCGTTTTTGAGCTAAATTATTTAATGTCGATGATCTTCCAGTAACATTTGATATTCAATTTGCAGCTTCGAAGTTCATAATCAAATTATTAGATTGACTTATCTGAAGGGAAGCTGTACAAAATATTAGGATTTGAACGAAAAATTTATTCTGAACAAGATGAGAGAGGAAAATATACAGCAAACGTCTCCAGGGGTTTAGACAACATTCAAATGTATTGTAAGGTTATCAATGAAGTATTATACAATAATGAGTTTAGCGATATTTTATATTTCTTTACCCCTTCTAATCCACCTAGAACTTTTATTAAAATTGAAGAAACAAATCCTATATATGCTAATGTCAATACATCAAATGTTTTTTATAGAATAAGAATGAAGATTATAGATGGAAACGATCGTCCAACTGACTTAAACAAAGAAAGAGTTGTATATATATATATATATATATATAT
>NW_013665752.1:738922-744151 GCF_000517525.1 Limulus polyphemus
GAATAAGAATAGAAGATTATTAGATGGAAACGAATACGTCCAACTAGTACTTAAACTAAAGAAAGAGTTAGTATATATATATATATATATATATATTACTTTTAAGTAATATAAATGAATTATAGCAGACAATGTCTAATTGTATAAAATCGTAAATATTATGGGAAAAGTATTTTACTAATGTTTAAACAAAACAAAAGATATTGTTATATATAAGTTTATTGAAAGTAAATTGAGTAATATATTAAAGAAAAATGAATATCTAATAGTTCAGACCAACCTGAGGGTCGCGAGTAGTATCTAATAGTTCAAACCAATTTGAGGGTTGTGGGTAATATCTAATAGTTCAGACCAATCTGAGGGCCGCAGACTCGAATCCCCGTCCCACCAAATATGTTCGCCCTTTCAGCCATGAGAACGTT
The DNA here is from genome assembly GCF_000517525.1 of Limulus polyphemus. Lineage (NCBI taxonomy): Eukaryota > Metazoa > Arthropoda > Merostomata > Xiphosura > Limulidae > Limulus > Limulus polyphemus. Next base: position 739,345 of record NW_013665752.1, read on the forward strand.
ATAATGTGACGGTCAATCCCATTATTCATTGGTTAGATAAATAGCCCAAAAGTTGGCGGTGGGTGGTAATGAAAATTTTCAACACAAATAGCATCGTTACTAACGAAATACGAATCAGCTATTGATTGTATATACATATGCACAAGTTCTATTATACACTAATGGTTATATTTGTCCAGATTTAAAAATTATGAAACGAGATGGTTCTTGAATCAGAAAAGATAATATCACACTCGTCAATACAGTAATTATTTTATAAGAGCTGAATTACATACTGATAAAACGATTAGTAAAATTTGACAGTTCGCAATATTATTTTTATTCTCTTAAAATTCAATTGATAATTATTATTTAATGGAAAGTCAAAACTTGCTTCAACATTTCCATCCAATGAAACTTGAAAACAATGATTACGATAATAATTGCTGATTTTTTAACAACGAAAATAAAGAGTGAAAACAGCATTAAAAATACACATTAAACATCTGATAAACCATTAGTTTTAAGATATTTGTTGGCGGTTCAAATTATTTCTAATATTAAAGAACAATGCCGAGAAAAAGTTCACTAAGAGTTGCGATATTCGAAGTGCTGTAGCTCTTGTTACTAAACCTTTTTTTTCAGATTTAATAGATTAACAGCTTAGAGTCCTGCTTGATTTCATTTTTTACTTCTTCATAAATATTGTCATCCGTTTTTCAAGTAAAAATTTTCCACACAAGTTGTGACTCGTCATACGTAATTAATAAGCAAATGACATACATATTTATAATTAAGTAAAAATTAATTAGATACAAATTAATAGCTAATTAATTAATTACCTGTAATTAACGATCAATTAATTAATTAGGTGTTTGCAAATTATAATGTATCAATTACAGATGATTAATTTAATAATTAATTGAATGATTAATTAAATAATTAACTGAATAATTAATTAAATAATTAATTGAATGATTAATAAAGGTTAATCATTATGAATGTGATATTATCCAAGCCATTGACGTTAGCCGATGTTTTCCAAGAAATGAGGTTGTTTTTGCTGTATAAGTTGTTATACCTTCAATTCGTATGTAGCTCCATCTATAGGTCTCAAACGAAGATATTATATTTTTAATAATATGTTATTTGTTACGACTTAATGTCTACGAATTTGCAAGAATATTGTTTTATATGTGTATACTATATCATCATTCTGAATAATAATAAGAACAACAACATGAAAATATATTTATTTTGTTTTTATATTTTAATTCACAATAATGACCTGGCCATTTGGACTACAATCGGTGATAAAAAAAGAAACTTTAACATGGAAACGCTTTTCAACAAAATTATGAATAGTTATATCATTAATATTCTTATAAGAGTTAAACTTCTTTAACAGTATATGTTTTGACACATATACATATACAGTATATGTTTTGACACATGGCTACAATAGTGATAAGAATAATATATATACAATATTGTCCACACACAGACAAATAAGGTCCTCGAAGTGCTTTTTTATTATAAATTCATGTTTGACAGTTCTGTTTGATCAATCTTCTAATATTGAGGTTACGTGGAGTCAGACCTAATAGATCAAAATATTTCCATTCCAACCAAAGTAGATACAGACCCAGTGACTTCCCGGTTTATGAGAGGGAACAAGATTGATGATGTATAATTGTTTGCCTGCATGGTCAGGTAGTTGATCGCTAGCAAAAACACCTCCAAGTTTCTTTCTTGTACACAACTCTTGTGAGAGCATCGACTGAATATCTATAGTGTTCATAGCTTCTTACATAATAGTTTTAATGTTTCTAGCCTGATCAATTTCTAAAATGTACTGTAATTCAGCATAGGCGAGAACATTTATAGTGTTGAGTAATGCTTTATCAAACATATTTCTATTCGTAAGTTAAAGTGTGAATCTCCAAGATCAAAGAGTTTGGAGTATTCATCATATCCTATATCAATTCCTTGATTTTGGAAGTATTTTCCTGTTCCACTAAATAATGTTTCATTCCTCCGTATACATACATACATACAGTTAAGTGTCAATATCAGGTTGTGAAGGTCGAGCAGGAACCCGTTTTCCATCCATATTGATTGTCACGAAATTAATACTGTAAGGTTTGAAATTGTATGGATTTTTTCTTCCAAGATCCATTAAATGCATCATTATCAACACATCCTAGGTAGGTACTTGACTTAAAAATGCATTACCGATAGAGGCTTATAAGTTTACCTGAGAAACAAGTATACCACTATGATGGAGAATGCAGCTAGGTTTACCACTACGATGATAAGACAGCTTCAAGGATGTAGCCAAGTATATCACTATGATAGAGGATGTAATCAGGTATACCACTATGATTGTAAGGCTACTACAAGGATGTAGTTATGTATACAAATATGATGGAAAATGTAGCCAGGTATACTAATATGATGGAATATGTAGCCAGCTATACACTATAACAGTAAGATAGATACAAGGATGTAGCTAGATATACAACTATGACAGATAATGTAGTTAGGTATATCATTATGACGTAAGTGAGTGAAAAGGAACTGCTAGGTTTTCTAATATGATGGAGAATCTAGCCAGGTACATCACCATGATGGTAAGACAGCTTTAAGGATGTAGTTAGACATACCATTATGACGATATGACAGCTGCAAGTATGTAGCCAGGTATACAACTATGATGGTAAGACAGCTACAAATATGCATTGAGTTATACTAGTATTACTGAAAATTTAGCCAGCTATACCTCTATCACGGATAATGTAGCCAGACGGACCACTATAATGGTAAGACAGTAACAAGGATGTAGCCAGGTATACCACTACGACAGAAAGATAGCTACAATAATGTAGTCAGGTATACTTATATGACAGAGAATGTAGCCAGGTGTTCCACTATAACAGTAAGACAACTACAAAGATCTATCCTAGTATACCACTATAACGGAGAGTGCAACTAGGTATACCACTATGACAACTACAAAGATCTATCCTAGTATACCACTATAACGGAGAGTGCAACTAGGTATACCACTATGACAGTAAGACAGTTACAAGGATGCAACTAGGTATACCACTATGACAGTAAGACAGTTACAAGGATGTAACTAGGTATACCATTATGACGGTAACACAACTAAAAGGATGTAGCCAGGTGTACGACTGTGATGAAAAATGTTGCTAGGTGTACAACTATGACGATAAGACAGCTACAGAATGTAGCCAGGCATACCACTATGACTGTAAGATAGCTACAGAATGTAGCCAGGCATACCACTATGACTGTAAGATAGCTACAATAATGTAGCCAGGCATATCACTATGACGGTAAGACAGCAACAATGTATGATCAGTAGTTTGTCTTTGTTATTGCTTTCTTTCACTATTTTAAGGCCCGTAAAGTGAGTTAATAAATATTGAGGAAAATAACTGAAAAAGTAGTATTAACGTTTTAAAAAACTTTATAAGCGACTAAGCTTTCCGTTATGTTGCAGTAATGGTCATATTAGTATACCTGGCTACATCCTTGTAGCTGTCTTACCAATATAGTGATATACCTAGCTATATCCGTATAGCTGCATTACCGTCACAGTGATATACTTGACTACATCCTTGTAGCTATCTTACCGTCATAGTAATATACCTGGCTACATTCTCCATCATAGTAGTACACCTGGCTATACCATTGTAGCTGTCTTACCGTCATAGTGATATGCCTGGCTACATCATTGTAACTGTCTTACAGTCATAGTAGTATGCCTGGCTACATTCTGTAGCTATCTTACAGTCACAGTCGTACACCTGGCTACATCCTTTTAGTTGTGTTACCGTCATAGTGGTTTACCTAGTTGCACTCTCCGTTATAGTGGTATACCTGGCTACATTCTCCATCATATTAGTACACCTGGCTATATGGAAACGGTAATATTACCAGCTTTTCTTCTAGTCGTGCTGAAGAGCAAACCTTAAAAACGAAGCTGTCTCCTCGCCGTTACACACATCTACAACAATATGTACAAACTAAAGAAGAAAATATATTCATATAAAGAGCCTAAATGAACGTGCATCCTTTATTTTGTATAGATAAAAAATATATCCCTTCCCTACAGTAATAAAGTTTTATTATTACTTGAAAGAAACATTCTACAATACATATTTTGTTTTGTTTTTGTCAAAAGACAAATTATTAGTTTCGAGGTCATATATATGAAAGTATAGTCTTCCAATGGAAATCCATTACACCAATCATGCAGCTTCAAATCTGTGTAATTTTTTTCATCAAATTAAAAGACATTTCGAGCTCTAATTGTTGAAACTTTATACACGATAAAAATGGATAATTTGAAAACTAGAAACAATTTTATCAAGTAAATTATAAACGTTTTCACAAAGATTGTTGATTAGGACGTGTGTGAAAAATATATGGTAGCTCTGTGATCGTTTGCTAGTAGAGTCTTGTGGACAATGTACAATATCTCAGTAGTGGTTTGCTAGTAGAGCCTTGTAGACAATGTACGATATCTCAGTGGTGGTTTGCTAGTAGGGCCTCGTAGACAATGTACGATATCTCAGTGGTGGTTTGCTAGTAGAGCCTTGTGGACAATGTATGATATATCAGTTGTGGTTTGACAGTAGGGCCTCGTAGACAATGTACGATATCTCAGTTGTGGTTTGCTAGTAGAGCCTTGTAGACAATGTACGATATCTCAGTAGTGGTTTGCTAGTAGAGTCTTGTGGACAATATACAATATCTCAGTTGTGGTTTGACAGTAGAGTCTTGTGGACAATGTATG
>NW_013665752.1:745151-749497 GCF_000517525.1 Limulus polyphemus
TTGTGGACAATGTACGATATCTCAGTGGTATTTTACTAGTAGAGTCTTGTGGACAATGTACGATATCTCAGTGGTAGTTTGTTAGTAGAGTCTTGTGGACAATGTACGATATCTCAGTGGTAGTTTGCCAGTAGAGTCTTGTGGACAATGTATGATATCTCAGTGGTAGTTTGCTAGTAGAGTCTTGTGGACAATGTACGATATCTCAGTGGTAGTTTGCTAGTAGAGTCTTGTGGACAATGTACGATATCTCAGTGGTAGTTTGCCAGTAGAGTCTTGTGGACAATTTACCGTAGGTCAGTGATATTTTGACAATAGAGTCATGGGGAAAATGTACGGTAGCTCAGTGATGGTTTGGCAGCAGAGTCTTCTGGACAATGTACCGTAGGTCAGTGATATTTTGACAATAGAGTCTTGGGGAAAATGTACGGTAACTCAGTGATGGTTTGACAGCAGAGTCCTGTGGAAGAACATGCGGCAGCTCAGTGATGGTTTGACAGCAGAATCTTGTGAACATTCCATTCATATTACAAGTTTTGCCAAATATCAAATATAATGTATTAGAAGGTCGAGAACACAAGAAACGGAGGAATTCATTTCTAGAATGTCAACTAAACAAACGGCATACTACGGCAACAAGTTATATTAGGCTGAAGGGTGAACTTGCGTGTTTTAATTACTTAGATATAAAATAAAACCTTCTATTTTCCTCTTTGTTTATATTATGATTTTAACACATTGTTAAGCTACGATATTAAGACCGTTTTCATGTTAATTTCGAGAGCATGTGAGATAAGACTTGTTGTAGTTTATCATTTGTTAAGTCCAAAGAATATGGTAAACTCTATGTCTGAAATTGAGATAAATTTTGTATACAACTGTAAACAGCTACTTTTTCTAACTTAAATCAAGATAAGTTTGTTACAAAGCCACGAGAAAGAATACAATGTGTACAACGTATTCCATGAGGCATTAATAAAGAACGAGCGTGATATTACATCACAAGATCAGACTGATGATAAACCTAACAACGTCATTGTGTACTGTAACTTTACAAGTTTCCAGTACGTAGATGTAAAACACACAAATTAATTTCATATTAAAAACAGTGCTTTGCTATCTGATGCATTACATGCCATCAAACATATCATATAAATGACTGATATCGTTTCAAATATAGCTTTGAATAGTGATGATTTGATGAGCTTCGGTTTAGGGCAAAAAGCGATGTCGGCATTTGGGTACAAAAAATAGTTTGTAGTACAGATATTATTGTACAGTCTTCTTTCTGGAAATCCCTATTGGGTCAGTAAAATATGGTGTTCTTAACATGATTAACTGTATTACTGAGATACTCTATTACATCAGTTACCTATTGAATTTCGTCAGTTCAGGTGTTATAAATCATAAAACATAAAAAAAAATGTTGGAATAATATAAGAAAATGAATATAAAAGAATAACATTAATATTTAGTAATAAAATATATCTATAATGATAACACATATGTTATTTAATATGTAGGGGTGCGATTGAGGGTCGATAACAATAAACAGGTGTAAAACTCTCAAAATCAGTCATTTATGAAATAATAGTATTTTTGGAGGTGTTAACGTGTTGAATATGGAGTGAAAAGAAGATTTTAGTTTTCCAAAATGGTCTGCCCTCTTCGAGCGTGCAAAGGACCACCTTGTGTTTATCTGATATTCTTGACTCCAATTAGTATTTATAAGCTTGAGAGAAGAAAACAAATTTAATTATAAAGTTATTACAAAATATTAGCAAATATAACTTATATTATATTCTGATACTGGTTTTAACTCCTTCTGGAGAAGTCATTGTGTTAATATTTATCGGGCTTGTTTGTTGATAGACTTAAAGTACAGTGATTCTTGAATGACTCTCAGATTTTGGTATCTGTTCATAAAAGTCAAGGAAAATTGAAATGAAAAAGTATATAAAAGTAGACATAGAAAAAACAAATTACATTTACACTAGTCGACCTTCCTCATACAGTAAATATATCTACCAATATAACTTACACTAGACGAACTTCCTCACGTACAGTAAATATATCTACCAATATAACTTACACTAGACGAACTTCCTCACGTATAGTTAATATCTACCAATATATCTTACACTAGTCGAACTTCCTCACGTACAGTAAATATTTACCAATATAACTTACACCAGACGAACTTCCTCACGTATAGTTAATATCTACCAATATATCTTACACTAGTTGAACTTCCTCACGTATAGTTAATATCTACCAATATATCTTACACTAGACGAACTTCCTCACGTATAGTTAATATCTACCAATATATCTTACACTAGTTGAACTTCCTCACGTATAGTTAATATCTACCAATATAACTTACACTAGTTGAACTTCCTCACGTATAGTTAATATCTACCAATATAACTTACACTAGTTGAACTTCCTCACGTATAGTTAATATCTACCAATATAACTTACACTAGTTGAACTTCCTCACGTACAGTTAAAATCTACCAATATAACTTACACTAGTTGAACTTCCTCACGTACAGTAAAGCTCTATCAATGCAATCTACAATAGTCAAAATTCCTCACGTACAGTAAAGCTCTATCAATATAATTTTTCATTAGTAATATATCTGAATAATGAGAACTGATGTAACTCAAAACTGCAAAACTCGTAATAACGGCTAAGTCACCCATTGTGAGCTTGATACGATTCGTATGCAAGTTTATTCTGTTTAATTAAAACGTATAGATTAAATAAACAGCTCTATGTTCTAATTCCAAGAAAAAGTTGTTGTTTTTTTTTTAAACAAACCAGTCTTATTTCATTTGAGATCTTTTATTCCACATTTTCCTTCCCCCAGAAAAGATAACGAATAATAAATAGATTCTAGGTGTTATATTTATCACTTCACTTGAAATCCAAACCTCTTTGCCCACAAGTGATCAAACTGGCCGTGAAGGGTGTTGATGATGAGGCAACTTCAGCAGAATGTACAGGGATGGAGGGATAATCCGGGCGTCTGGAATATGTCAACAAAGAACACGAGTTTTCTATTTATAATTTCTAATTAAAGCTTAACATATTACACCAAAACACAGTCTTAATTATGTTATTAGCACGACGATAAGTAGAAGCTTAAGGAATATAACTATTATTCTTATCGTTTGATGTTAACGGTAAGCTATTAATTTTAATAGAATATTAATTGTAATTGATAAACCTGGTATAATATAGATCGTATTTTCCTGTTTATAACATTTGGTGACTGACAAGCTCTTTTAAGATTATAATTTTCATTAACTGCATTTTTTACAATTGAAAACACCAGAATATTATGTCCCACTGCTTCAAAAGACGGTCTATTTGCCTAATTACATTTCTTCGAATGTTATTCGTGGTGGGCACTACACGACGAAAAGGCAGAATAGAAATACGTGAGTCTAGAATAATGACGAAATGTGTTGTAAACACGCTAACACTTTATTCTTTTTCGAAGCTTGACATTGAATATTCAGAATGTTTATGTATCGTTTGAAAATCAAAGATACAGGCACTATTACAGTTTCCTAGCAACACTTATTAATATCTAAACTAACTCATTTTCAAATATAATTACGCTTCCTATAATTCTAAATGTATAATTATCAAAAGTATTGGTAAGAAAAAGTAATTTTCTAAACCACAAACTTCAGCTCTATCGCTACGAAGCGTTAAAACCGACAAGGAGGTCATGCGTCAGAGTGCCACTTAGCTCTGTAATGTGTCTTGATGACTTTATATAAAGCAATGATATTCCTTCCCCCTCTGTCTTAGCAGGCATGCCGTTGGAATTGGCCAAACCCACCTGGTTCTGCGTTTTTATTTTCTTTCTACGCTTTAAAGTCTTAATTATGTACAGACAGACCATGCATGACTCTATGATTGCCACACGTAATAACGTAATAAATAAAACGTGACCTAGTCGTGTTTGTTCCTAAAAGCCCATATTTCGTGAGAGTTTTTTTAGAGTTATCCAAACTAATAGAATTCATTTCGTTGATAAAAAAAAAAAAAATCCTGAAAACGAAAAACGAAATTCTTCAATTTTAATCTTTATTAGTTATTGTTCTAGGTCGCTAAGGTCTATACAATAAAATCTAAAATAAAACTGAAATGATATATAATGACAACAACGTGCTTTGAGTACAGACTCGGGTGTTTTGTGTTCAAAGAAGAACGACGGAAAACGTATTTCTAATACAATAACAAGTAGTTCAAAAGGTTTCTTGTTTGTTTGGAATTAAGCACAAAGCTACACAATTGGGCTATCTGTGCTTCTGACCACCACGGG
>NW_013665752.1:749685-786828 GCF_000517525.1 Limulus polyphemus
ACCACGGATATCGAAACCCGGATTCTAGCGTTGTAAGTCCGCAGACATACCGTTGTGCCACTGGTGGGCAGTTCAGAAGGAAAACAACAAGTTTTATAAAACTGTTCAGTACGCTTCTTTATCCGTGTATAAATGAAAAATGAATAAATAAAAGAAAGTCTAAGCTCGATAAACTCCAGAGATGATGTATCTAAAAATGTTTCTTTCTTTAGAAAGATTTTTGTTCTATTCTTAGCAAAATGTACGGGTCAAAAAAAAGTTAAAAATGGAAGTGTAAATCATTGTAGAAATTGAAAACAATAAAGAAATGAGTGAAGATGAACACGATTTTAGAAAATCTCTTTATAATTGTACAAACATTATATGAAGCTAAAGAATAGAAAACTCTTTATTTGTTAATGTCAAATATTTCTAGAAGCGTTTGACCACAGCTTAGAAAGTTCATCTTAAAATGATTTCTTTAAAAACAGATTTTGAGACACCTAAGTAATGTCAGTTTTGAAAAACGTCTTCCATAATACGAGTTGTATATCTTTTTACCTTTTTTATGCTAAAAAAATACGTTTGTTTTCTTTCTACGTCAATATCGCCTTTAACTTATAGGCTATATAGGTAACAGCTCATCAAACATTTTTCACGTCTATTAAAAGTTATTGGGTTCAGTGATATACTCTCGGGTCTTCACGATGAGGAGTAATACCAAATATGTTGCAAGAAAATGTTGGAGTAGTGTAAGAAAATGAATATAAAAGAACAATATTAATCTTTAGTAATAAAATATTTGTATACTGATAACACACAATAGAATCTGAATTTGTATTTATGGCAAAACTACTAAGGCTATCTGCAGCCGTCCCTAATTTTTAACTACTGACCAGAGGGAAGGCAGCCCGTCACCGGCACTCTACCATCACTTTAAGGGATTGACTGTCACTCTTGTAATGCACCTACCGTTTAAAGTACAAGGAATATTTTGTGGTATAGCACATATTAGAACACGGCTCAGTAGCTCTGATACCCAAAGCTTTACCATAAGGCCAACCCTCGTCCAAAAGGAAGTCTATATGAAGTTTACCTTAGAGCAATGGATCACTAACCACCCCAAGATTAATCAAAATGTTTTCTGTATACCAAGAAGTTTATTTATGTAGCCCCTGAATTACTCTGAAATCATAAGTACTTACTCATATAAAAACATATGCAACATTTTGATATATGCATGATATTTGGATCCTACACAGATTATGGGAAGGGATACCATTTGTAACCAAGACAGCAAAGAGCGTGGATCCCAATCCTACAATAGGGCTCCAAATATTTTAAGGCACTCTTTTATCAATTTAAAGTGCAAAAAATGCACACAAAGTTATATATATAGTAGTAAAATGGCGAAACAAACAATACAAAAATACGTTGCATAGGTTATCCTCTTTTGGAGGCTTCTATTTATTGAATATTGAAAGTTTTCACTGGTTTTTGGTGTTCTACAATCAGGAAAAATCTAGACATACAGGATAACTATAAAAATATCTTAATGCATGTCACAAAAAAAAACTTGGCCCGGCATGGCCAGGTGGTCAGGGCGCTCGACTCGCAATCTGCGGGTCACGGGTTCGAATCCCCGTCCCACCAAACATGTTCGCCCTCTCAGCCGTGAGGGCGTTATAATGTGACGGTCAATCCCACTATTCGTTAGTAAAAGAGTAGTCCAAGAGTTGGCGATGGTGATGACTAGTTTCCTTCCTTCTAGTATTACACTGCTAAATTAGGGACGGCTAGCGCAGATAGCCCTCGTGTAGCTTTGCGCGAAATTCCATAAAATCCATAACAAACAAACACAAAAATTTTACAAAGGTTACAATTCAGGTATGATTTGTAATCAAATTACAACTTTGTTTTTTCATATATACCTATCTCTCTCTATATATACATATATATTTATTTATTTATGATCACCTTGGAAAGGTTAAAAAATCATATTTGCCAAGAGACTTGGCAATATCAACAGAAATCTAAGTTACAGTATCACACAAATTTCATTTTGTTATACCTTAAGTAGGGGTATCATGAAAAATCTGAATATCGACTACTGGTATATATTCTGGCCTCAGTAGTTGTAATGTTGTGAGATGTTTCCAGTTGTTCAGATTCTTTCACTGCAATTTATTATGGGCACGTCCTATGATAGCCACGTAGATTTTCAGCTCAGTAGGCTCAATGTGTCACTTTTACACTTCAATTAGTGTAGAATGATGCCCTTTACAAGTGAACACCTAGGATGACCATTTGAGGTTATATATTCAAAATTTTCGTATGTGTAATACGGAGTGGAAATGGTAGTACACAGTGAAACAGGAAAGCATTCAACACTTATGTCTTCTACTGATGAAAGAATGTCTGGTTCAAAGTTATGGTAATAAGCCAAGTATCAACTGAAATGCCTTCAACCTACCCAGAGAGTCTTCGCACACATAACGCTGGATGTCCTTAATTTGAAAAGTAACCCATCATGAAGTTCTCCCGTAGAGAACATCACAGATTATCTCTCTTTATACGACCTTCATCGTAACCTTATGTTCACCAAGTTTCAAAAAATTACGTTATGCTGACCTCTTGGACTATTCCTTTCGTATCTTCACTATAGAATGAGTAGAGACAATAACACTTAAGGCTTTAATCATATTAACTATAAATCTTTGGAATGGATAAGTTCCAGCACTTTTGAGCTTTCAGCAAAAGGAATATTTCTATAGTTAAAGCGGTGTAAGGTAACAACCACCTGATGTACATAATTCTTTAAACTTTCTTCATTATTGCACGTTATGCCTATTCTTATTTGATAGAAGGTTCAAGAAAAGTAGGTCTAGAAGGCCTAATCATTTAAAAGAAACAGCAATGATTCTGTTATATCATAAAAATACTGCAATATACAAGCATAAGGATTAGAAATAGGTTTTGCGGCTGCTTAAGGCAAGGAAAAACCCCAACAATCTTGACCACTCTGCATGCAAGTTACATTTAGTGAAAAATATCTGTTAACCAAAAGAAAAAGAAAAAAGAAACGACACGAAGATAAAAAAAAAGATCAGTAACAAAATTAGGTTAACACAGTTAAAACTCATCTCTGTTTCGTTAAGCATAATATCTATTGGGTTGAGTACGTTGCGTTAAGCCAATTTTGAATATGCAAATCAGAAAATAACGTGACAGTCACAGTCTGTATAAAGTCACGTTGGAATATCGTGTATTACAACTATATTTTCACATTGTGTTGAGTTTCTCAGGTAGAGTGATGCTACCGAAAACTGATCGCTTTTTATAACAGCCCTTTTCGAGACAAAATGCTCATACACTCAGATCATAAAGATGTATTCAGGTCGGGGATTAAGAATTTCTAAGATGGGTATATTCTTTGAACTTAATGGCGTTGGAAAATAAAGAAATAGGGAACCACTTGATGCAGCAGAATCATCCAGAAGGAGATCTGCAACAAGTTGTACTTAAGTCGTGGTAAGCAAAGCGTGGCGCATTATAACAAGTGAAAATCCAGAACATAAAAGTCGGTGGCAAAAGTCACAGGCATCAATGCACAACACAATCAAAATTATCTCCGTCGTGAAAATGAGGTCACCCGACGTCCTTGTACACTAGAAGGATTATGAAAAGCATTTACAAAGAAGTGGTGTGCTCTGGATATGACATCCTTACGACAGACGTGACGGATTTATTATTATATATTTATTTTACTATCGATGTTTGCTTGAATTAAATGTATATTTACGAGTGTACATAACTTATACAGTTAAATATGTATTGTGAAGCTCCCGCCTATTCTCTAAAGTTATAGAAGATTCTCGAGTGTGCGAATCACCAATATATTATGTACGTAAAAGCTTAATGTAGCTTTGTATTGCTACATAATCTGAATTTTCTAGAAACTATCCACACGCCTATAAATACAACCAACGCGACGCGCCAAAAAAAAATGAGTATCTATTATTAGTTTGCTATAGTCAGTGTTCTAGAAACTTCGGAAGCTATAACCGTGATTGTATAACGCTTATCAATCAGAAAACTTCAGATATTTGACCAGGAGCATTTACAAAGTTCGAACTTTACAAATCATTTAACTTTAGTGGATTCTCATCTGGCATTAGTATTTTTATGAAAGCATTATATAACTTCACGGTGGAAAACTCGGCGTGTGTGGCTGATGAAAATGAAGGAAAAAAAGCTAGCTATCTCCCCGTTAAGCGAATCGTACCTACATCAACTCGTAATTAACTCGCTCATCGTGAACCCTCGATAAGATATTAAAAAAGTTCCAGACTAGAAAGAAGACTTTATATTGCTTGTACGTTTGTGAAACTTTTGTATATAAATCATTGTGTGTAATAACTATTTGTAATAACTTTTATTTTAAATTGTATTATTGTTTGTATATTAAAACATATTTGTGTTAAAAAAGAAAACTGTGTATCAGTCTTGTTGGCAAACATCATAAACTGGCTATATACCGGCCTTTCTCTAACTACTAAATTTAAATTATCATTTAACTCAATTTCATGCTATTTGAAATTCTAATAGGTAACACGAAGCATTTTGTAATGGAAACTACTTTACAAGGCTCTTGTCAAGGTATACAGTCATCAGAGAGAGAATGACTGAACGTGGCAACATGGACTGTAATGATGTGGTTTGAATATAACATACTGAACCCAACCCGATCAAACACTCTCAATCAAAAGTTCACTCCGAACCTTTTCAACAACGTTACTTTTAAGTGTTTCTAAGCTTCTCGAAACCGTCTTCTGTAGTGCGCTTTAGCAACACCTATTGGAAATGAGAATACTTTCCATAAACTTTTTACTTTTAACTTGCTTGTATTAAAGACAAGTTAAAAGTATAATGCAAAGTATTAATACACTAGCATCAACAGTTTGGGAAGTACTTATCTTACTATAATAGACGTAGCGTGTATATATGTATCTATATATGTAATCAAAACTTCTGCGCCATCTATTGAGTGGCACCACAAACAAAAATCCACAAAAAATTTCATGCTTTGGGTATTCAATATTCAGACAATTAGAAAATAACTGTAGTATGTTCAACAGCCATTTCTTACCATAGAACACAATTTTAAGTAAAATTACTCTCCTCACAATAAGAACACGACTTTCGCTAGGACTGTACGTGAGGGTTTTATTTCTTACTGATGTCATTTTTAAATGTGATACTAACTGGAGTTCTTAAAAAGACTATTATTTTTTCAACTTTTAATACATACAAACATTACAATTTATATCAGTATAATATATGATAATTTTGGGCTCTTTACATTGAATTATTTTGATGCAATGAGTTGGGTATGACTAAAGAGCACAATCCGAACACTTTTCCTGTGCAATACTTCCCAGAAAAAAAAAACATTTTTTTAGAAAAAGTTCACTTTTTCTAAATCTTTTACAATGAGGTATGAATACTACGATTAGTAATTATTAACACAAACAGCCACAGGAAGGGCGACGTTTCTGATAGTACATAGAATATGTGTAAAGATGTATGAGTATCGGAGGAATCGTATAGCATCTTTTAGTTTTTATGTAACTATTGATACATTCCTTGAAAAGGTTAATTGTTACTTGTAATAAAGTTTCTATGATAAGCTGATTTAAACATAGAATTACCCGCTCAAAAATATTACCTTTTGTACTCTCATTTATGTAATGAGCTACCTTAATCAACAAAAGATATCATAGGTAGATAGATATAACGTTGGTAAGTCACAGTTTTTCGTTTAGTTCATAGTTTTAAAATATGTAATAAAATTAATGTATTTAATTTGATTATATAATTATGTTTATTATCCGAGAAAGAAAGTTTACATTTTGACACTTTAGAAAAAACATAGTTTAGGGTACCCTAAACGTTAAGACAGAGTTTGGGTAACTATTTTTCATTCACTTACTTTTAAACCATAATAATAAGGCATAATGTGAGCTAATATTGTTTTTACTTGAAATAATAAAAAATGTAGTTTTTAAAGATTTTTTCGTTGAAAGTTTAGGCTATATTTCACCATACCTTGTGCGACTGTGAATCTTATGGTTCGCATCCCTTTGCCACAAAATCGGCCCCACATTTTGGATCCGTTATAAGAGTGACGGTCAAATCCTTCTATTTGATTAGAGTAGCTCAAGAGTTGGCGGTTGGTGCTGTTAACTAGTTACTTTCATTCTAGTTTATCAGTTCAAAATTATTAATGACCAGCACAGATAATCCATGAGTAGCTTTGGACGAATATCCGAAACAAAGAAACGAACAATTCACCATTCCTACTTCGTGTTTTACTTTGAACTTTGATCGAATTATAGATTTGAAATGAGTTTTATTAGTTGCTAATCCTTACTAAATAAAGTACGAATGGGTGGAACGATGACCACACCCAATTTGAGGTTGCATCGTGTCAAAAACCATCAAGCGTTGCAATGTTAACCCGCCCATTCCTCGTTTCTTTACATTCCTACTTCCAAATTTTTTATTTCTAATTTTTACTAATTGTATATATATATATATATATATATATATATAAATTAAGTATATGCTTTATGATATATGTTTTTTTCTTTGCATCCAAATGCGAAGAATATAAGTTTGTTACAAAAACAATCAAATCCATATTTGCTGTGGTTTTCTAAACACCGTACATATACCCTTTATAAAACTTTGAAAAACAGATAAAAGAAGAATACTTATATTTCTTTAAATGAAATATAATAAGTTCTTAAATTTCATATATATTCACTAACACATTGAACAACAGAATGTTTCAATAGTACAGTTTCTTACTTGTCTTTCAATAAACTCATTACCTCATTATGAAAGACAGCGTGATATAAATGGGAGAAGGATAAAGCAACTCTGTTGATGACACACACTTTTGTAGTGAGGTATTGTGTTTCACGTTTTTAGACATGTGAGACGAGCATGTTCTTGTGTATTCATGTTTCGCTACCTATTGCCACAAAAAGGACATCTACATACTAGGGTCGTGAGTGCTCTATAAGAGTAACAGTCAAATACCATTATTGGATCAGACAAAACTAACTGCTTTCTTACTAGTCTCTCAGTTCAAAATTAGGGATAGCTATGTGCAGATAGTCCTGGTGTAGTTTTACACAAAAATTATTAATTTTCTAAATTCTTGGTTATGCATTCTTTTTGAGAAATATCATTCTTTTACAAACTGCAAAATAACTTAGCCATTCGTGCCTAACAAGACACGTTGGTTCCATTCTTGCATTCTTGGGCAACTTTGAAAGAAATACCAACCTCTGAATGTGTTTATTCGTACATAATAAAGAGCTCATACTTATTCTTACAAAAATAGTCTCTTTCTTCAAATCAAATATTAAAACACATGAGACATGACTTTCCATATTGAATCACATTTTGCACTTACCAATAAATGACAAAATTATTAAAATTAACATCTTTGTTAGTTCCGTAACCACTAAAGTTCTACAAAGCTTTGTTAAACACAAAAATCTATATATATATTGTATCTTAATGTAATATGAGTTTTAATATGTTTAGTAAAGACGAGATATATTTTGAAATACCCACTTGAAGTTTCATATAAGTATATAATTTTAAAATAATAAGTGTTCATTTTTAGTGTAATGAAATACATTTTTATGTACAAAGTCAGATACATAACTGAGATTCTAAAAAAGGGAATGTTTTGGGGTCATTTCTTGTAACTCAACATCCTTCCCTAATCGAGATCGTAAAAAAATAATATCATTTAGTACGACATTATTATTAATTATTTCATGAGCTTTCGTTAGGCTTTCGCAGATGATATTAGATTAATATATACATTTATTTTATAGTGCTAACAATCATTTTTTACTAGCAATTTCTCCTTAACTATTACAACGCAAATGTTTTGGTCAACTATTATATCTCATTTCCTAAAATAACGCATATATTAACATTAAAACAATGTAGTCGGATGTATTTTTCTAGTTCACGAAGGCCGAAGTTTGTAATACATACTTTAATATTTTTCAAATATGCTTAATCCGCTTACTCCCATGAACATCTTATCTGACATAAAATAAATAAATTTTTATGTTTGAATTTTAGCCTTATTTGTTAAAGATCAATACCTTCAACCTGTTTTGCTATTTGAACACTTTTTTTTTATATATTATCACGTTTAAGCAAGGGACAGTTCCTGTTATTTACAATAACAGCATGGGTGACAACGTAGACGTGCTAACAACTTTACAACTCCCAGATGTAGGGTGTTAGATGAAAACATCCCTCTCTTCGATTGATTTATTGTTATTCTAAGGTAAAAAAAAATATATGTGATGACGTTTTACGATAACGATTTTAACGTTTTACATAAAGCGTGGGAATGTGTATCACGGCAAAGTGATCTACAGGCGGAGATACCTGACCTACATATTACCTGAAAGGCGGATTTGTCACAGTTGGGTTGTTGAACTTTTCTAGAGCGTTTGATTGTGTAAATCATAAATTATTGTTAAAAATAGTACAAAATGGAATAAAGAGTAAAATGTCTAATTGGTTGGAGAATCACTTAAAAAGCGGAATCTCGATAGTTAATATTGATAACAGCTATTCCGGTAGATTAATAAATACAAATGTTTACTAATAGGTCACGGGAATGAACCCATCATAGTTTTCATATATTATTAAATACCTTGATTAACCGTTATCGTCTGCTATTTTCAGTGGTGTTTACAAAAGGTGTGCATTGTCAGCTAAGTTTAAAAATGAATGTTAACCAACTCCTTGCTTTATTTTTCGCATATTTTAACTGTTATGGTACTTTTACAGATTTTGTATGGCACACCAAATCTTTCATCACTTGACAGTAATTAGATCAACGACCTCTTGTTGGTAGGCTGTATGTAGGAAGATTGTTACTTATTGGATCCTTCATTCTACTCACACTTAAATGCCAACACCATATTACACCACGACTGTGAAACTGGTGGGTGGGACTTTCAGTAACTTGAACTCCAGGTAAACCAAAGTTTTTCTGGCTATCTGAGAGGGTTTATAGCAACGATCACAAAGAATTAGTTTCTGGGTTAAAGGTTTATATTATTAGAGAAGATGCCACCAGTAGTTCAACAATTCAAGCCACTTTGTGACCTGAATTACCTAAATTATGTCAGGAAGACATTGTAAACTGCACGGAACATTGTTTTTATTTTACATGTACAATTCGGAATAAGTCAAGACCAATTTCTGCGACACCCAAACCTTTAAAGTCACCGACCGTAATACACTTTAGAAAAATTTAAAATGTAAATAATTTGTATTTAGATTTTCTTCAATAACTGTAAATTTTTAAACGTTGTTACGAAATTCTTATCTTACAATCTTTCTGTTTCAACCAAAGTTAATATCTGTTTAAAAGATGATTGTCAAATTTCTAAATTAAACAAAAAAATCTAGATAACTATTTTCAATGTCAATTTCCTGAACTGTCTTTCTTGTTCAATAATTTGTAAATAACGATGATTTTATTTCTACAAAATTGAATTAATGTGTAATTTATAAAAATAATTTACAATAGTGTAAACATTTAAGACGCATCAAGCATGTAGCTCACGTGCAGAATAATGGGGTAATTTTATTTAAAGCTACTTAAGTCGTGTATTAATCGAGCAAGAAAAGTAAGAAAGTTTCTGGCTAACGGACTAAATTCCATCATACCTGACAAATATTAATATATGAAAATTATTTTTGAATTCTTGGACAACTGTTGCAACTTACTTACTCAAGAATAACTTAATGCAATAAAAAGAATAATGAGAAAGAGCTTGTTATATCGGACAAATAGGACCATGTAATTAAAGCATAAGGCATTCAGAGATATGACCAAATTTGTAGAATTCAACTACGATAATGATCTTATTAAAGCTGGAAAAAAACATTACTAAGGGTTTGCTGAAACTTAAGAAAATATGACTTATTAATACAAGCATAATATTTAGATACCAGATTATCGAGATGCACTCAAGAACCTTTTATGATATTGCCAGAGTGTATAAAGGAAATAGGCCCTCATTCGTTTGCAGATATCCTGATGTCATTTTCTGGGAATACTTTTTAATAATGAATATGCCTTGGAGGACAACTTTAAATTTGCACATAAACGTGCTTTTTCTGGTTTTATAGTAGAGTTTCTATATACTAACATCCTCATACAGTTTAGTGGTGAAGCAATATATTGTGCCGATTGTGACGGATTTATTATTATATATTTATTTTAATATTATATTTGGAAATATACGTAACGTATAGTGTTAACAATGGCTGGAGACGGCTTGAATGGGTAATGAAGAAAAACTTTAATATAAATTTAACATAACAGCAAATGTACAACGTTTCGACAAGGTTTTGTCATCAGGTATAGTATTAAATTTGTATTGCGAAACTCCCGCCAATTCTCTAAAGTTGTAGAAGATTCTCAAATGTAAAAATAAACAATATATGTGTGTGTACGTAAACGATGTGTTAGCGTCAGTATTGTTACCTAAAACTGAAATTTCGAGAAACTCTCCACACGTCTGTAAATATAACCAACGCGACGCACCCAAAAAAAAAACAGAATCTATTATTGGTTTGATATAGTTGGTTGTGCTATAAACTTCGGAATCTGTAAATTTCGAACACTATAAACCACATCGGACATTAGTACTTTTATGAAGACATTACATAACTTCATTGGTAAAAAAAATGAAGCTTGACCTGTCATCGGCGTGTGATCAGCGAAACCCATAGAGCTAGCTAGATATATGAATACTTTAATAAACAGAAATCCCTACACAAGTATGGTGTGACATTGTGACACAAACTGTTTTGTTAAAATTCCTTTGTGACTCTAAACAGGCTTCGTTTGTGAAAATAATAATAATAACTTAAGCACTTCCACAGAGCTTAACTTGAATTGAGGTCACAACATTTTTTGTGTTTTTTAATTCAGATTCAAAGACAATGCCTTTCAAAAAAAACCTTCTAACTTGTTTTTCAGTTTACGTGTCTGTATGGTAAGAAACTTATATCTGTTCTAGGATGAGGTGGCCCTGAACGCACACGAACGAACAGACAAATATCCAAACGACAAACAATTCAAGTGTGTTAGATTATGGCTTAGGTGACGCAGACGTCCATTCTGATTATTTTCTTATTCTTATGTATGGACAGTGGTGAATGCAATCTTCACATAAAAGAGATGGTCGTTATTAACGGGCAGAGGCCACAGAATTTGATTATCTAGTACGTAAATATTTCATATTTAACGAAAACACATATACAGGCTGGCTCAGCTAGAATGGGCATAAAAGTATAAATGAAAGGAGAGCCATATAGTGTTACCACGTACTGCCCATAAAATATATATATATACTTAATTCATGTCAGAAAAACACGTATGTTCAAAAACTCTTAATAATATATATTTTGTTGTTTTTCATGTAGTGTGAACTCTCAATGTTTACCCTTGATCTTTCTAATACTTACCATTTATTTGTGATAATTTTCCATGCATGTATTTAGAAATTGATCTGTTTAACATTTCTTTCTCAGTCAACCTCCACGTGTTACCATTATTTTACATTAACAACACTTAGGTATAGTTTTTCATGATCATTTGTAAAACAAAATATATCCAACACCTTTTTACATAAAGCTCTGGTTTCCAGTCGTGTTGCACCGGAAATGAGACACACTTACAATAGTACATTAAGAAATATACAAAAACACTTCCTGGAAGCCCAGATGACCTTCGTGACGTCACTCAACCCTCTTTAGGTATCACTCATTCAGTTACACCACCATGACACCATTCCCAGCTTACCCCTGAATAAGAAAGGTCCACCTTTCGAAATCGCTCGAGTTAAAGGGTATTTATCATTAAATATATGCTTAACATATTTGTAAAAAGGAGATAATAGGTGGCGCTCCAAGGTGGTCTTACTATAAAAACATCTATATCTCTATAGGAAGTGACTTTGATCGATAAGAGTAATTTCTTATTTCTACCCCCAAAGGCTCTAAAGTTCTGTTACAAAAGATGACACATTACTTATACAATATGCACAACAACATCAATTCATCCAAAGTATTAGGATAGCACAATCTAGTTAGTAATTTCCTCACTGAATTTGTATCTAAATAACACTGTGCACTTCTGTGTAGGGTATATTATATTATCAACATCTACCACGGCCAACTATTTGGAGAAACGAAGCTATAAAGGAGGAGTTCACAAATTTTCGAAAGAGGAAGGGCTATTTAACGCATCACTGATGGTGTGAACGTCCGACTCATGGAGCCTTGAGTGTTAAAACTGGCACAATGAACAGTGTAAAACCGACCTATGGAGCAACTGGTAACAGATAGGTGAACCATAAATGCCTAGTCGTAATGTGATACTTCGTAAAAGTTTACAATACCTGAATCAATTTAATTTTACGGAAGGGAAAAGGGGGCTTATTCGGTACTACCAGAGGAATAATGTTATCATAAATACTATCAGAAAAGTAGGATTCTACTCACTAATCACACTGAAATGAGCTTCTGATCTGTACTAACACAAAATATTTCTTCTTGTTAATAATATCATCTAAGAGAGCTTCTGGATAGTTCTAGTACTGTATCATCTGGTTGGTACTGCTACTCAGAGGAGCTTGTAACCAGTAATACCCTTTAAGAGAATATCTGGTCAGTGGTAACATTGCTTATGCTGCTAATCAGTATATCCAATGAAGGAAGCTTTGACCAATACTACCACCCTCCTTTTTAGCATTTAGAGGACATTTCACAATGTCTCAGAACAGTACAATATCTTGTAAGTCGAGACTTTGGAATGGCTGAGGCGGATTCTAGGATTAATTTGTTTCAAACCATTAGTCAGATATGCTGGATGGTATTGCATGATGTATTTTTATGCATAAAAAGGTAAAGGGCTAAGGGCAAAGGGCCGAGGACAAAGTGTTAATTAAAGGAAAACAATTCAGGCGGTTCAGCGATTTTGAGAGAATTTGCTGTATTGTTCTTATTTATGTTACAATCCAAACGAAATACGTGAAAATCATTGTTATATAGTGACGAAATAGCTGTTGCACCGCTACCCTTTGGTGACGTAGTTATGTTTTGTTTGTTTTGTTTTGAATTTCGCGCAAAGCTACACGAGAGCTATCTGCGCTAGTAATCCCTAATTTAGCAGTGTAAGACTATAGGGAAGGCAGCTAGTCATCATCACCCACCGCCAACTCTTGGGCTACTCTTTTACCAACGAATAGTTGGATTGACCGTCACATTATAACGCCCCCACGGCTGAAAGGGCGAGCATGTTTGGTGGGACGGGGGATTCGAACCCGTGATCCGCAGATTGCTATACGAGCTACCTAACCACCTGGCCATACCGGGCCTGATGTAGTTATGAATTAGCTGTTATAACTACTAGCAGAAACGCCGACCATTGGGGGGGCTGTTTGCGTAAGTAATTACTATTCGTAGTATTCATATTTCTTTGAAAAAACATTTAGAATACGTGAACATTTTCTTTAAAAAAAGGATTTTTCTGGGAAATACTGCACGGGAAAAGTATTTGGATTGTGCTGGTATAAACTGCAATGTTTTTATATGTTAGAAGTAGTATCCTTTATTGAAAATAATATTTTTTTTAAGAATTATATTTAGTACTGTATTACAAACTACATCAATAAAGGTATAATCAAACCCTCAAGTACAGTCCTCGTGAAAGTCGTGTTATTGTAGTGAGGGGAGTACTTTCATTTAAAATTGTGTTCTGTAATAAAGAAATGGTTGTTGCACATACTTTAGTTGTTGTTTTTTGATTGTGTGAATCTTGAATGTGAAATTTTTTATGGATTTCTGTTTGTGGTGCCATCCAATACGTTACGCAACATTGTATTTATTATTTCGGACACATATATAGATATAGACATATACACACGCTACATCCATTGTAGTAAGATGTGCTATGGTGTGAGGTAGTTATGAAGTAGTGGCTGTAACACTATGTTACATTGACTTAGATATGAATTGGATGTTGCAACTATATTTTATAGCTATTAGGAAGGCACAGTAACGCTGTTATGTAACATAATTTTGAGAAAGTAGTTTTAAAAATGTATAATATAACTATAAGTAATGACTGTAACACCATTAGAAGAGCGTAGTTATGAAATAGTAGCTAAGACAGCACGTTATGGTTACGTTGCTCTGAAGTAACGACTGTGATACTATTACAAGAACGTATTTATGAAACAGCTGCTGAGTCACTGTGTTATGACAACGTTGCTCTGAAGTAACGACTGTGATACTATTACAGGAACGTATTAACGAAACAGCAGCTGATGCTGTTTCATAAATACGTTCCTGTAATAGTACTACAGTCGTTACTTCAGAGCAACGTCACCATAACACAGTGACGCAACGTCACCATAACACAGTGACTCAGTACTGAAGTACCGACTGTAGTACTATTACAGGAACGTATTTATGAAACTGAGACAGTGTGTTATGGTTACGTTGCTCTGAAGTAACGACTGTAATACTATTACAGGAACGTATTTATGAAACAGCAGCTGAGTCACTGTGTTATGGTGACGTTGCACTGAAGTACCGACTGTAGTACTATTACAAAAACGTATTTATGAAACTGAGATAGTGTGTTATGGTTACGTTGCTCTGAAGTAACGACTGTAATACTATTACATGAACGTATTTATGAAATAGTAGCTGGAAGTGTGTTATGTTGAGTTGTTCTTTAGTAACGACTGTAGTACTACTAGAGGAACGTGTTAATGAAATTGCAGCTAATATAGTGTGGTATAGTGATGTTGCTATGAAGCCTTGTCTGTATTGTTTTAATTTGGTGATATAATAAGAGGCAAACACCCGTAACGCGTTTAAATCAGTAATTAGTTTCCTATTTAATATACACTAAAATGTGCTCTTTTCTTAGATTCCCTTGTCCGTATAGGGATTTCACGTTACAAAATGTTAAACGTTGATTTCATTCAAAATACACCATCATATTTAAGTTCGTTTCATTAAAATGTATAAGCTTTAGTATTTGTTGTATTAAGATCGGTATCATATAAGACAACATCATATCAATTTTCTGGGCCACGATTGGCATTTACGTATATTTTCTACGTTTAATCAAAACACCTTTATTATTCAGAGAAATTAACGCATACATGACCTCGCATTAGGTGTTAAGGATTTCAGTTTTCAAAACCAGTTTTTAAGTCTTCGGCTACTACGGCATGTATCTTTTCTTAAAACTGATTTGCATATAAAAGCAAACACCCAATATTTCAAGAACACTGCAGACATATATAATATAATGTTGAATTCGCTCTCGCGAGACACGGCAAGTCTCCTTGGTGTACGTATCGAAACGCAAAATAGTGATGATCAAGAAAAAAAAACGTGACATTTACATAAAACAGTTTCTATAATACTTGGTGTAGTATATCTAAATATAAATAGCAGTCAACATTGTTCATTAATATTATTTAAAATTCTAAACCATTACTTAGTTGAAAAGGCAAGTCGGGATCCTTCCATCTAATGTATATCACGCGTTAGATGTATTAACGTAAATATAACTTTTTATGACAAATAAAACATTTTTTATGTGTTTTTTTAGCATTTGTTTGTGACAAGTTCCTCTTCCAGCTAGGTAGAAATAATGATTTATGGCACACAAGAACTTTGAGCTTGAGTGACAAGACATAAAGTACTGGCCTAATTATTGAAGCCACTATCAATCTTAGCCCTTGTGACACTGATATCAGCTCAGCTTTTCACTATTAACCTTTTAAGGTCTTATTTTCTGAGTGAATAATTTGTATAGTATATCTGTGAAGGCTGGGCTCAAATCGTGTTGAGTTTGGGCGATTGAGTTAGTTTCATCGAATCCTTATATTGATTTACTGTTTGAATGTTTATTTGATTTTAATACAGTAGTACAAATGTATATGAAGTTCTAAACCTGATTACTTAATCATGAATTATATGCTAATCTTCGAGAATGGTATTTATTATTTATTTTTAATACAGTAGTACACATGCATACAAAGTTCTAAACCTGATTACTTAATCATGAATTATATGCTAATCTTCGTGGTATTTATTCTATCAGAACACAGTTCTCAATTTGCTTTCATGAATCTAATACAACTTTATTCTCGTTTTAGAAATTATATGTTGTTATAGTAAAATACACGTCTTTAAAATTAATTTTTAAATATTTGTTTCGGTAAATCAAAAAATCAATAGTTTTTGTAATAATTTTTTTAAACTTTTTAAATACAAAACTTTTAGTAATTAATTGGTAGAGCGGTGAAATAAAAATATTGTAAAATCAAATTTGAAGTGATTCAATGATTGCGTGATTATTAGGTTTAGATTTCAGCAGGTATATGTATATATATTTCATTCTGTAAATGAAAACTAGTGCAAAAAATTAAGTAGGTGATATTTAGTGACAGCGAGACCTAAAAGAATATCATAATTCATTGTTAAGTACAAAATATTTAGAGAGCTAGAAAGTTACCTTTGGAAGCTATTGTGAAGACATAAGAATATATATATATGTAGAGAGAGAGAGAGAAAGAACCATAACCAGTTCTATACTATCATATTCTTATAAATATAGGTAAAATAATAGGTTAATACATTTTAGTAACGCTAAAAGTTTGGGGGTATAAGGTATATAGCAAAACTCTTGTTTCATCCACTCTTTTCATAAATTAGTTTTTCTTGTTCATAAATGAAATAATATTGAATTTAAAATTATTTCGCCGAAAGAAATATTTGCCTGCTTATTTATTTTTCCTAAGTATGTTTTATAGAGAACCGAGAACTAAAATTGGACATCTTTTTCTTCTCAAATTCCATTTGGTTCATCCTACGAACCGAAAAGTTCCTGTGTGGCCTTGATTAAGTGGGTGGTTCTTTTCGTAGGTCTGTACCGTATAATTATCAAATTAAACTATATCAGATCAGGAAAAAACCTAAAATTCTTCAGGCCAGCTGCACACTGTGTAAAAGTTTACTTATTGAGCTATTTGCCAAAATTAAGCTATAACAGAAGAAGATTAGGTGCGGGTAGTCAAAAAGCTGGAAGCCTTAGAGGTCGCTGCTTACCACCCACAGCGCCCTCCTGTGAGTTTGGATCCGCAGGCACCAAAGCCCTCTATTGTTCATTACCATAATCATAGGTTAAGGTCATACATCTTCCACAACGAAGAAAAAAATACTTTAAGTTATCTTGTTTACCTTAAAAACACGTTGTTGTGTCTAATGAGCAACACATCCATTAGCTAGAAAGATAGTAATGTTCATTATGACTCTACTTTTAAGGGTAAAAACTAAACAAAAAATACTATACGGAATCACAGATAATAGCATGCGGGTACTTTCTTTTGTATGTTCATATCGGGAAATGAGTGTCAGTGAAAGATGCTTTACAAATAATATACCTTGAACAGTAAAACAAGTGAGACCGATAATAATACTATATGTGCAAAACTCATCACACAATCTACTAAAAAGAGCATAATGTTCAAAAGAAAATCTCGCAAACTCTGGAAGGCAACTTTCAAATAGCTACTAAGAAGCCTATAGAAAACAATCTAATAACTACCATCGTTTTATTCATTAAAGGCTAGATTTCGTGTTCCCATATCGAACATTATATTAATATAACGTGCTCACATCTCTCAAGAAATGTTTTATACCTAAACATCCAAACTTTTTTCTCCCAACACTTATTTTATAGCTACTCATCATTACTTGTTCTTCCTCACTACAGATTTATATAAGTAAAGAATATGTATTGTCCCTCTCAACCTACCTCTTATACGAGACGCACAACGCTAAAATACGGGTTTCGATTCCTCGCGGTGGACAGAGCGAGGATAGCACATTGTAGCTTTTCGACAAAAAACAAAACAAGAACAAAAACCTTTAACACGTAGCGCTCAGATTTTGTGACCTCTGAGCATAACATATATATGCAGAAATCAGATTTTATACTTCCTTAAATTAAGTTTGCATCGTATTTTCCCTCAACTTAGATATTGTCTGTAGCGTTTAAGGTCTAAGTATCGCTCTTTCTCAACATAAGTTTTATATGTAAAGATAAGATCTTGTGATCCCTCGATATATATCTTATATGTAGAGAATATATATATTTTCCTACCTCAATATTGATTTTATATATTTATTGGATCTTCTCTTCTCTCAACATAGATTTCACAGGCAGGGATGTAAGAGATGGGATCTTACCTTCCAGATAGGTGTAGAGTTCAAATCTCGCTAGTTGTTAACATAAATTTCATATACAAAGATGAGGAATTCTCTTTAACTTATATATGTAAAAATTAAATTTTGTCCTATCTAAACATAATTCTATATATTTAGGGATAGACCAGATAAAGTCTTTTCTGAACATAAGGTTTATATGTAGAAATCAGATCTTCTTCCTCAGTATAGTTTTACAAAGATTAAATTTTGTTCTCTATTACCACAAATTTGATATCTGCTTCCTCAAAAATATAATTGATATATATATATAGCTCAAGTTTTGTCCTCTTTCAACATAAAAACCAGATCGTTTCTTTCTCAATACAGACTTTATTTGTATAGATTAAATTTTGTCCTCTTGGAAAATACTTTTGTATGTTGGGATGATAATTTGATATGTCATATTTGAATATTACATATATAGTTTAGGTCTTGTCGTTACCTAAATGGTATAAGTATTGTTTAAAATAATCCTCCCTGAATCAAAGGTATATATATATATATGTAGTGATGAGATTTTGTGTTACATCAACATTTATTATTTCTATATCTAAGTTTAAACTACGTCTCAACGTTAATTTTTTACTTAGATTTCAAAATTTCCTTCCTCTCAACAAATATTTTATTATAATTCAACGAAGTGTAACCCAAACTTACCCATCTCATAAATATGAAACAAATCTGCTTATGTTGGATAATATCCCGAAGGTTACAATTATGAGCTATTTCAGCTCTCGCCAGCTAAATCAATGACACGCCATGTTATCAGACCCTTACATTCACAATGGCTTGGAAAACAGTTGGTGTTAATTTTTCATCTTTTGTCCCCTTTTCCTCCTGAAAGAAGCTAGAAACGTATGCCTACGCCAATAGAATTATTTATAAATAATATTTCCCCAAACGTTGAGATGATCAAGCAAATGATTTGATCAGGATATTATCGAACACGATTAGATATGTTTTATATTTGTATTAAAAGTAAGTCTCGATAAGTTTTGTGTTGGTAAATTAAACCACTTGTTGGATCCAATTAGTATATTGTATGTGTACAGGTACGATATTGTCCTCCTTCAAGAAATATTTTGTATGTAGTGTTTGCATATAATAACGATGTTGAGGTATATTTCTTAAAATATATGTCAAGAGAAATAATATTTAGATACATATAAAAATGAATAGTGAGGAAGCACAAAGTGTTATCTGTACGTATAATCCTTTGGTTAAGGAAGGCCAGTTTTTCAAAATAAGTTTAATATCTAGAGATTAGATGCTATCTTCCAATAATATAACTTGCATTATTGAATTGAAATCTTGTCCTAGCTCAATCTAACTTTCATACCTTGAGGCCAGTTCTTGCTCTTCCTCAACCTAAGTTATATATGTAGAAATGTGATATAATACTTTATTTACACAGGTTTTAGTTGAAGAATACGAATTTTGTCCTCTCTCAATATAAATCTTCTATGTCGATATCGGACCTTGACACCCTCTAAGATAGGTTTCATGCATGAAATTGAAATATTGCTTTTTCGGAATAAATCTTGACTGTAAGGTCTTGCACCCACTTTAGAGAGGGTGTAGCTCAAACATGAGAGAGCAGATTGATTTTGAAACGGTATAACCGTCATGAAAAATAGAACCAAATAGTCCTCGTCAGATGGCTTTCGACATTAGGTAAAAGCAGAATCTACGAACGCTGTTACTTTTCTTGCAGATAGCTGAAAGAAAAACCCGAGTCCACAGAAGAAAGCAGCCTTAGTGCAGAAGAACTGTACAAATATCGAACCACCAGGAGGTTATTTTATTTTGTGTGTGTCATTGTGTCCCAAATATCATAACGGTCATACCCCGTGAATTTCAACTCAGTTTGCACTGTCATTTCTGAGCTACACCGCCCTGAACCGAGCGCATGACTGTATAACCAACCTGTATATTTTATATGTAAAAACATATTTTAATATGTAGAGATCAAATGTATA
The DNA here is from genome assembly GCF_000517525.1 of Limulus polyphemus. Lineage (NCBI taxonomy): Eukaryota > Metazoa > Arthropoda > Merostomata > Xiphosura > Limulidae > Limulus > Limulus polyphemus. The sequence continues at coordinate 770,070 of NW_013665752.1, forward strand.
CTACTTTCAACCAACATTTTGTTTGTAGATTTTAAGCTCTCCTCTCCCGCAACGTGAATTTTATATGTACAATTATAATGTTTTTTTTTCTAAATATATAAATTATAAATATAAAATATACATATATAGATATGTATGTATATATAGCAAAATTAGAAATAATTATATAAAGATTGAATAAAACGGATATATAATGCAAATATTTTAGAATTGTTCCCCTCTACAAAAGTGAAATGCTCGCACCTCTTACAGTCACGTGTTGATAGCTTACTCTGTTATAGCTATCATCCAACCAATCAGATACATCTTGTCAATAACTTATATGTAAGTGCAGGCGTAAATGTTATTTCCATAATAGTAAGATACACATTAGCAAGAAGTGGCCTCAGTGGATGTGTATCTGTTCAAACACCACAGCTTAGGAGAGATAACCAAACCAAATACTTAAATGGACAATAAACATACTTTAATGGGATGAGCGAAGACGTATGAGGGTACGTTTTCTTGTCGAATTCAAATTCAAATTGTCTGGCAATAATGAACGATATGTTGTTTGAGAGCAGAGAACGGTATCACAGTCAACATATAATATCTAACTGTGAAGCATGCTGGAGAACCAATACAAATGTAGGCTGCATCTCTCCCAGTGATGCTGGATATCTCCACAAAATTGAATGTACCCTGACTGTTGACAGGCACATACAAATTTTTATCAAACACGTCATTCCCTCAGGAACAAGACTTGTTGGGCAAGAAGTCATCTCCGGACAAGACAGTGATTTCGAGTATGCAGAAAATGTGGTTAAAACCATAACTGGAAGGAAAAAAGAAGCTAATGAAACACTCGCAACCATGGTTTACTCTATATAAAGTCTGGATATAATTATCATTAAGAAATCATTGGTTTATATGAAAACTGAGAAGGTCAAATTACAACCAAACACCTTGAGGAACAACACAGGTGAAACAATATTTCTCAATCATACCTTCATAAAGTTATAAAAGCATAAGAACAATGTGTACTGCTACGTATAAATACAAAATATTAATGTAGTATATAGCTTATCTCTTCTCTTTTGAATTTTCTGTAATAATAAATTGTATTTATGACAGTTGACTATTTAGTTGTAATTACATGTTGTTTATAACTCATCTCTGTGTATCATTTATACCCTTCCATAATTATTGTATTGTTTGTTTGTAAATAAGTACAAAGCTACACAATGGGCTATCTGTGCTCTTCCCACAACGGGTATCGAAACCCGGATTCTAGAATTATAAATCTACAGACATACCGCCGGGCCACTGGGGGGCGTATAATTATTGTATTGTTTGTTTGTAAATAAGTACAAAGCTACACAATGGGCTATCTGTGCTCTTCCCACAACGGGTATCGAAACCCGGATTCTAGAGTTACAAGTCTACAGACATACCGCCGGGCCACTGGGGGGCGTATAATTATTGTAAATGATATATATATATATATATACATTAACATAAAATATTAATAAATAATTTGAATCTATACAATATAATAACGAAATTTAAATTAATAAAACTTGAAATAGGTAGAAAAATAAAGATGATTAAACAAGACATGAAAGTAAAAATAAATGATTAACCTACATGGCGAGACTGTAACTTTTAACTAACCTACTTATAAGCTAACGTCCTAATATTCCATCTTCATGGTGACTTGCTAAATTATATGACACTCTCTAAATAGTTCAAGATTTTATTCTAACTTATTTATCTCTGTAGTTAGAGAATGTCACTAGAAGAACTGAAAAAATTCGTACTGAAATGTCACTATCCAGATCGTATTACTAAAAAAAGGCATAAATATATGGAGAAAACATTTCCAAGCAAACAAGGTGAATTCTAAAGAAGATATTATTTCCTTTGCAATAATCTACTGTACAACTATCAAAATAAATATTAGATACATTAACACTCAAACATCCTAAATATAGTGTTCTAAAAAGATGAACTTGGCATGGCCTGATTAGGGCGATCGACTCGCAATTTGCGGATCATGAGTTCGAATCCCTCCTCCAACACGTTTGCCCTTTCAGCCGTTGCGGCATTATAATGTGACGGTCAATTCCACTTTTCGTTGGTAAATGAGTAGCCTAATAATTGGCGGTGGGTGATGTTGACTAACTGTCTTTTCTTTAGTCTAACACTTCGAAATTAGGACGGCTAGCGCAGATAGTCCTCGAGTAGCTCTGAAAGAAAGAAAGAAACCGGCTTTATCCCGAAAACACTTAAATATTATATACTCTCAAAATATGCAGTTTCCAGATCTTTCGCTTTCTCTTAACATGCACTTTGCATCTATTGATTAGATCTTATAGTCCCACAGTAAGGGCTATTTATTGTAGAATAAGCTGTTGCGACTTACGCCAAGAAGGTAATATAAAAGAAAAAATTGTATTAAGGACCCTCAGGGTCAAATAATGTTTTATGTACATATAATTGTACTTTGGAAAATCTTTATGTTTTACAGTGTAGAATATGCTATAGTTTTTATATACGGGAAAGAGTGAAGCCCATTGTATAGAACGAGCTGTTGGCCGTTAATTAGAATCTTGTTTTTACCTTTTTCCATTTTTGACTTACAAGAATAAAAGAAAACATTTTTTTCATATTACATTCAACACTATAAAGCTTATTTGAATAATTAAATAATATAAAATCCTGTAATATATTTAGGGCATCATATGATTTTGCAACTCAGCTTTCAGACTGAATATTGGGACATCAACCTATCTAAGTTATTTAGAAGTTACAGTTCACCAAGTAGGTTTAGTTTTTACTTGTAGTTAATTCTTTATTTCTCTAACTATTACAAGTTTTATGAATGTAAAGTTTATCATCTTATTTTATAGATTAAAATTAATTACTGGTATTTAATATTAATCCAAGAATAATTTTACTTTCTAGACATATTCTATGTGTGTAGACCTACATCTGAAGAGTGGCGTTCAAGTGACGATATCGGTTACAAAATGAATAATTGTTTGTTTGTTTGTTTTTGAATTTCACGCAAAGCTACACGAGGGCTATCTGCGCTAGCCGTCCCTAATTTAGCAGTGTAAGACTAGAGGGTAGGCAGCTAGTCATCACCACCTACCGCCAACTCTTGAGCTACTCTTTTACCAACGAATAGTGGGATTGACCGTCACATTATAACGCCCCCACGGCTGAAAGGGCGAGCATGTTTGGTGTGACAGGGATTCGAACCCGCGACCCTCAGATTGCGAGTCGAGTGCCTTAACCACCTGGCCATACCGGGCCTAAAGGAATAATTAGCCGAACTGTTGTTTTTGTTTCTTAAAATAATATATTTGGTTGAAATACTTCAAGAAACTATTGTTTCAAACTTATATATGTATATCATATATTGTCTTCCTTGCACTTAGACTTTCTATATAGAGTTTGTTCCTGGTTTCCTCTTCAATATATTTTAATTGTCATTCTTACATCTTACATCTTAAGTGTGGATATGAGATTATCATATCTCAAATAAACTTTTATATATAGTGATCAAATATTGACCTCCTTAAATGTGGATTTATAAGTAGTATTCAAATTGTGTCTTTTACTAATATAAATCTTATATGTTGATATCTGATCTTGACTTTCCTCAACATATATTTTGTGTTAGTTTCAATTATACACTCACTCAACATATGCAGTCTCCAGATCTTTCGCTTTCTCTTAACATACATTTTGCATCTATTGATTAGATCTTATAGTCCCATAGTAATGATTTTATATGTGCAGTTTTAACCTTGTCTTCTCTCAACATAATCGTTTTATGTGGGATTTTTACGTGGTTTTTCTTTCAAAAGATGTGTGATTGTACAAATCAGAGACTGTCCTTGCTCCCATAGATTTCACTTGCTGTTATGACACGCTGGTCTCTCTGTCTCAAAGTAGCGATCAGATTTTCTTCTACCTCAACTTAGATTTAATAAGAAAAGTTCTAAGATTGTCTTCTCTCAATATACGCTTTATGTTTTAGGGATCGGATTTGGTATTCCTCAACGTGTTTTTAAACAAATGTTCAGTTCCAGCTTTGCGCCCTTCTCAATATAAAGCCCGTATGTAAAGATTAAATTTCGTCTTCCTTTAACATGCATTTTGCATCTATAAATTAAACTTTGTTCTCCCTCATCATAGGTTTTATGTGTAAAGATAAGCCTCGTCCTCACTCAAAATAAATTTTACATTCAGAAAACATATCTTGCACCCACTTTCAAATAAATGTTACACAGAGAGTTCGAATCCAATCTTTCTCAACGAAAGTTGTAAAAGCAGGTCTCAAACCTTGTCCCATTTGAACATAGATTTAATATTTAATATTTTAGATTTGTTACTCTGGCATTCTCGTCGTGAAAAATTTTAAGACTCACTTTTGGTATTTCATAAACAGATTTTCTTCTTTCTAAATCATCATATTTTGTCTTCCCTTTTCTCTATTTTTCTAGACGGATTTCATACGTTGTACTCTATCAACAGCTTATTATCGTATACAAATAGTGTGTTTTATCTTCCCTAACAGTAACTGGTTATCTTGATCCTCAGTGTTGCCTTTGTACAGCACTGGTTTACAACTATTCCGTTAAAAATAGATTATTTTTTTGTTTCGATGAAGAGTAATATTATACTTCTTTCTTGTAATCATAAGTTAGCTCTATATTATTATTAGATACATATTTTCTGTTTATTAGAGAGTACGACCTTGTGGTTTGCACATCTACGGAAAACACATTTCTCCTAATAGCCCTATGCCATTCATCGATCACATGATGTATTAAGTTTGTTACGTACAACAGAATATCATATGGTAACGAATTGTAAACTCTGGTGTATTTACCGTTTTCCAAAAGTACATTATATGTGAATCACTAGTGACATATGTATTTAATTTTGTTTGTATTCACTTATAATTGATGAACCGCTGGACCGATTATCACCACATCTTAAGGTTCTCTAGGAGTGATATAGGTTGGAGTCAACCTTGGGCTCTGATACCTTTATGTCTCCCATGGGAGATCCTATATATTCCCCGTGTGTTGAAATGTTACATCAGCTAGTGTTTATGTATTTGTAAACTAACTGTGTATAATAACATAGTTATCTGAGAACAGCTGAAGTTGAAGATGACAAAGAGCTAATAATGTTTTTATTATTACTGAATCACGTACTATAACTCCTACGCCATTATATCATGCGTGATGTTTTTCAGAAGTAAAAGGTGTGTTTCTTTGTTATTAAGCGCAAAGCTACACAATGAGCTATCTTTAGTGTGCCCACGATGAGCAGCGAATCCCGATTTTTAGCGTTATAAGCTCTCATACTTTACCTCTGAGCCATCGGGGATTTCATGGAAAGCTAAAAAGGTGATTACTTTCAATTACAGGGCATGATAAGTGGCTTGTTCATTTTATTTTATCCTCATCTAAACGCAACCGTAGAGAAAAAGTGTTTAGAAGTTTGAGACTCGGGGCAAAAACATTAGCTAGCTAAAAGAGATATAGATTAGATAAATACACAGATAAAGCACGATCATAGCTATAACGGCTGAGTCGATTTATTAAATCCATGGGAAAATTACCTTAATACTAAATTTTAAATCAGTGAAAACACACTTGCGTTAAACATAATTTGCATTAAATAGTATTTCACATTTGTTTTGCACACAGAAATGTGTAATCTATTATTTCATCTTAAATAGGCAAACATGAATAAGGGATAATTTTCGAAAAGTGTTCAAAAATCCGTTTGAAATGTTCTGGTGAGGGCACGCCTTCTTTGTAGCAGGAATGGTTCTACGCTTTGAATTTGGCTCCCACTGTGGAGCACCTGGTAAGTTGTATCACAGCCTTGGTCAGTATACCACAAACTTAAGTGGCGGGAAACAGACAGGCCTGTTAGGGGAATAACAAAAATATCTGTTGATGTAACGGAAGGGCACTCAAGCTAGGGTTTAGGAAGTTCAAGGTATAAAACTTTCCAGATGGACGCAATCTCACGTGATTTCAACAAGTTTTGCTTCCGGGCGGTGTCATTCAGCGCGGTGTTGTGAGGTAAGAGACGCAGAACTCTAATTAAGACAGCTGACTAGCGAGGATTTGACAAGCTGCTAGATGCATGAAAGTTGGGTTCCTCATGCCCGCAAACCTCGTGCTCCTTCGGTGCATGTTAGCAGGAAGGGTGTGCCAAGTGCACGCGCCGTTGCATCACGAGGAGTTTCATTGCTCACGTGGCCTTCAGTCTCCCTGAGATAACGAACAGAGTTCGGTATTAATCACAGAACATGTATAATTACGGACAGCAGTGTTGATATTAATTCGTACAACTTTTACTGTGTGCTTCAAAAACAATACATACTCGATAAATGTGCGTTGTTCAAAGTTACAGTCTTTTATCAAGAGCCTTATTTTATACCTATAACATACCAACCGCATAATTCATAAGCAACCACTTAAACTAATCGCAAGATCTGCTTGAAACCATCTTACAATGTTAATGAGAACTGTTTACAACTATCCTATGGTACAAGACTGTTACACCTATATAGATTTATAGCTACGTCTAGACGTATCTCATTTTAACAGCAGGTGTATAATACGATGCTCTAGAGAATTAAAATCAACGTCTACTTCACTTATATCATTATTTCGTCGTCACACTTAAAAATAATTATTAATATAAGTAGCAATAGTTCCAGAAATATATATTTCAATCAATTTCTTTCTCAATATTGGGAACTTATCTCTGTATGTAGAACTATACACTGACTTTTCTCTACGTTAAAATACCTTTATTTGCGAGCTATTGGCCCTCTTACAATGTATATAGTCGCCCGATGAAGGCTTCGGTAAGAGGGCCGATAGTTTGCAAATAAAGGTATCTTAACGTAAAGAAATGTCCGTGTATAATTCTACAAATTAATTTACCTACGTTATGAGTCTTATACAACAATTAGGAACTAGTCCCTATCGTTCTTAGCAAATATACAATTTGGAGTCTTTTTGTTTATTGCAGTTAAATTCAGAAACTAGCTGCGCCCCTGCGATTAGCGTTTTATTCGTGCGTGAGTAAGTGAGCGAACACGATAATCGTTAAAATAAAGGTCACACGAGAAAACGAGGTGTCAGAAGATTAAAATTTTCAGAAGAAAGGCGTTGTAAATTGAAAGTTTGTTATCGGGGGGAGGGGAGAGGGTTTACAACTTAAAGTGCAGTCACGGGATAAATTACGCAGATCCAGGGAGATTCCACCCATCCCTCCATCAAATCGCACCTTGTGCTAGATTCAACAAGATTCTGCTATTTAAATGTTTAGCTACTTAAACGAAAATTATAAAATACTCGTAAGAGCTACATCTACAGTTGGAGTCACTTCTAATCTGTTGATCTTCTACTCTTCATTGGATGTAAACAAAGTTACACAATGGGATATCTGTGCCTACCGCAGGGATCAGATTCTGAACTTTAACGTTACATCCCTCAAGCTTACTGCTGAGACCCCACACCGAAGGGAGTAAAGAAACTTGTACTGCTTCGCATGAACTACAAACTGAGTAACCTAGCTCCAGCCTTCCAGCTATTATACAAGTGATTGTATTGTTTGCTAATCGAGTTAAACAACTATTGAATGCATATATTTTCTCACAATGGAAACATCTCATATTATCACATAGTGCTGAAAGATGAAGCTGCTGTGTGTCCATTGATTTTGATAGTAATTCCAGAAGAGTGCAGTTCAAACTCTGTGACAATCATACTGTCGTAAAATGTTTCATCTTTAATAACTATTCATAAAATACGAAATAAGAATGGAATTTTTATGATTAATGTTTGTGTTTAGATATATTTGAAAAGCGTTCATTTGTTTGTGTGTTGTATTCTGTATCCAACCTCACATAGCAACTCTCCAAATCAAAGCGATTTTCACAAATTTCCTTTAATGTCATAAGATCACTTTACCTGCACTTGTTGATAAAACATAAGTTCCGAAACGAAAGATATTCATACACCTTTACAGAAAATGCTACTTGGAACTGAGTGGACACTGAATTATCTAACTTCCACGTAATAGATGTTGTCTGATTTGGTAATTGGTCGGATAATGTTCAGCTATTCATGGACACTGCTTTACCTCTATATGTCCCTGTTGTTACTTCTGAGAACTGAACTTTCTATGAATTGTAGAATAGCATATCAATTTATATTTCCTAAAGCGACTTCATAAACAATATTACGAACCAAGTTACGGTCATACGAAATCACAAGCAACGTTTCACAGGTAGTGATAAAGTAAGTAACCAAGTTAACTCAACTGTATTTAACAATAATACAATAAACACAGAGTAAGAGAGAAAGAAATTCTTATTTCAATAAGTCTTGATCCTCATTACCAATATAGGCAGTGTTTTGGAATAATGTATGACCTACTTTATCTTAAATCTAAAGAAAGTTATTTTGAGATCCAGGAACGCTATCATACACCATATTTTATAAAATAAAAATGAAACTTCTTATCAGCAGTCAACCTTTGTTATTTTTATGACTGCAGGTCTAGAAGTAAACCGTATATTTTGTCCCTTTTGGTATGGTCATCATGAAGCCGTATAAAGGCAAAGACATAGTTAATTTGAATTGGAATAGTTTTGATTAAATGATACGTGACCTTATTTAGGTGTTAAGTTATATATTCATTGAAAAATCTACATATTATGTGATGTGATATGTTTTACTGTAAGATCTCTTTATGGATTAGTGAAGTGGGGTATCATGGTTGTAATAAAATGAAAGTGTTACTCTAAGGTCATTTAAATAAAAATACATAAACACTTTATATCGGTTTATGTAACTAGCTACTTGTAAGTACTTTAAGCGCAGCGTTTGTTAACATTTGAATGTAAACATGAAGACAATATTTTTAATATATTAAGAGTACCTTCTAACAACATAATTAAACCCGTTAACAGTTTGTTTGTTTTAAATTATGCACAAAGATACACAAGGGCTATCTGTGCTCTGCCCACCACGGGTATCGAAACCCGGTTTCTAGCGTTGTAAGTCCGCAGACATACCGCTGTGCCACTGGGGGGCCCCGTTAACAGAACCACACGTTTAAAAAGTTTTCTGTTTTAAAACAACTTTTTAACAGTTTGAAAAATATATACTTCTTTTAAAGGAATTACCTATTTTGTTACTAAACACGGCTCGTTTAAATATTTTGCTCTATGTTGTGGTGAATATTCTATTCTATGTTGTGGTAAATATTATTCTCTATGTTGTGGTAAATATTCTGCTCTATGTTGTGGTAAATATTATTCTCTATGTTGTGGTAAATATTCTGCTCTATGTTGTGGTAAATATTCTGCTCTATGTTGTGGTAAATATTCTGCTCTATGTTGTGGTAAATATTCTTCTCTATGTTGTGGTGAATATTCTGCTCTATGTTGTGGTAAATATTCTTCTCTATGTTGGGGTGAATATTCTGCTCTATGTTGTGGTAAATATTCTGCTCTATGTTGTGGTAAAATTATTAATAGTATTTATTTTTCTTATTATTTTTTACTTTATGTGTTTAGTGTTATTATTCAGATTAAAATATTCTTATTTTAAGATCAAGTATTTTCTAAAATAATGTTATTTGCTTTGAAGTCATTATTCACAAAACGTAACATTAAATAACATTAAAGTTTAATAGTGATACAGAGGGTAAGATGGAATATATTTTTCTGATGTTTGATAACATAAGCCATACCGTGACTAACTGAGAACTGCAGTTCCAAGTAGCCTCGTTAGTTCAGTTAGGTCTAATATTGGTATTGCTATCTAGATTAACTTTAAATTTTTCTATAGAGGTTTCGTAATACAATTTGTAGTGATACTGGTGCTAGTTCGAAATCAAAAGCTATTAATTGCTTCAAACAATTTGTCGATTTGAGATTAGAAGGGTATGCTTGTAAATGTAAGAAAATACTGTCCATTATTTTAAAGTGGATTGTTTTCTAGTGTCATTTGATTCTCATTATAATGATAATTCTTAATTTGATTAGTTGTAACCCATTCCCACACAGCTATAATACCCATAAAATGATAATCTATTTCAAAATGAGTATATTTATTACAATACGTATTACCATAAAGTGATGAAGACCCCGAGTATTAACCCTAACTAGAAAACTAGACAGCTCCATGCACTAAAATTACTGTACTTTAAATATTTCTTTTTGTCGAATATAAACAGTTACAACAATATTTTACCATTTGCATGCTAAGTACTCATTGATTTGACACACCTTAAAAATCAGTAATCATATAACATAGGTAGGCAATTTTTCACAAAATGTGAATAATGAACTTAGGCTAAAAGAAAGTTTTCGAACTGTATACTGGCAGAAATTTCATAATAATGTGTATACAGTGGACATTGGTGTAAAATTACATAATATTAATAATTCTTTGCAAGAAACTATTGATTTATGTATAAAGAAGATTTTTTTATCTGCAGATATTGTAGACAATCTATATATATATACACGTGCTTTCTGACTTAATATGTTTGATTGTCGGATAATCACATTTTTTGTTTAATGACAATATCTTTGTAGGCTGTGATTTCTTAATTTAGAGTTCCCTGGTGTGACAGCGGTAAGTCTACTGATTTACAACGCTAAAATCAGGGGTTCGATTCCCCTTGATGGACACAGTAGATAGCCCGATGTGGCCTTACTATAGAACACACAGAAACACACACTTAATTTTGATGTTTGTATTGCTTTTTTGGCCAGAGGGAGTTGTGACTTCACGTGATAAGCGCATGGCTTAATGTTGGGAAAATTAAACGTTTATGAAACGACTTGAACGATATAAGAGCTAGTTAGATACCTACATATACCAGAAAAAGACATTGCCTGAAAGGTTGTATCAACAACAATATATATATATATATATTGTAATTAACTCCTTGTTTCCTTCGGTGAAAGACTGGAGGGAAGGCAGATAGTCGACACCATGCACAGCCAACTCATGGGCTACACTTTTCCAACGAATAATGGCATTGTCTGTCACATCATAACTCCCCAAGGCTGAAAAGACAAGCATGTTCGGTGACAGGTTACGATTCCGTGACACGCACATTGCGAGTCGAGCGTCATAACCAAGTGCCAGACAAAAGAGTTTGGATAACATGTGTCAGAAAAAAAATATAATACATTTATTTTCGTTAAGTTAACAGGATTTTGCATTATTTTTATCGAATAATCAAAAACAACCCGTCAACTATAGAAACGGTTACACCAATATTAATGAATTGTTACACAATTTTAGTTGTGAACATTCAAATATAAAAATTCACCGCTGAACATTACCATAATTTAACAATATCTTTTTAATAGAGTTTAAAATATAATAAGCAAAAATTTTGACCTATTTTATGATGAAATAGTAAACTTATTGTTTCATTATTAGTTTTATTAATATCGCAGTTCTCGAAACTTTGGACAATTCTGCGACCCCTTACGTTTTACAGATCTGTGTTTCTAAGAAACAGTTAGTTCAATATATATTTTTAAAATAGGATCATCATACAACATTTTTTTTTATAATTTAAGAATGTGTTTCATTTAAGGGTGTAGTTCCCAAGAGTAAGTGATTAGTTATCCTTTCAAAATCTGATGGCGTCTCGAACCAAAAATGTGGCTCTTATGCTTTTCCTCAAATTGTAGGCCTGCTATTTTGTGTAAGAATCAGCTGTGAATATTACTATGCTAATAGAAGCTAATTTAAAGATAATTACAAAAGACACTTTAATAAATGGAATGAAGAATGGTATATTAGAATATTCTAATGAACGTGTTAATTTCAGTTCTTTTTCCTGAACCTTGCTTACATTTTACTTTCATCGTACAGGAAATTCTTTTTTCTCGCTAAATTAATATTCACGAAACAATTGCTTACCAAGTTAATGGTTTTTCTTTTGAATTAGTTCAATTATGGGCATAATCAAAATTCACAATAAATGACCAAAAAGGTTATATGTGTAATCAGTTTTGTTTGTCTTTCCTGTTTATTTCTTTTCCTACTTCTTGGCATAACTTTTTTAATGAATGTCTTTTAGCATTACCACCATGAATTAACAATCAAAAGGAGAAAAGTGATTTTTAGTATAAGTTTTGTTTTTTTATAATTCGATAACAAAACCGGTTTTTCTTAATATTCCTAAGGAAAATAAGAATAAAATTGAAGGTTATTATTATACAATAAATATTAAAAGTATAAAACTGACAATATGTAGTTAGAATGTTGTTTTTTATTTTGGAAAAATTGAAGTTGAAGCTTATGATTATATAGTAAATATTGGAAGTATAGAATTCACAATATATGGTTAGATTGTTTATTTTATATTTCGCAGAAAGCTACACAAGGGTATCTATACGTAGTAGTCACTAATTTGGAACTGATAAAGGGAAGGCAGCTAATCAATAGCATCCGCAGCCCCAAAGTACGGAGCGCGTTTTTGCAGCAATAGTTTGTAGTATGCTCGTTATGAACTCTTTGATTCACAGTCCAAGCACGCTAACTATTGGACCACGCCAGAACCAATAAAATCTTATTAGGCTCTGAAACATCCTGTTAACTTTGTATATATTAATGAAAACTACCCAAATACATAAATGGTATTAAAGGATTTTTTCATTTAAGGGGGGGGGGATCTAAGTCTACATCCACAGTTTATTACATTATGAGAAAGTCTGAGACTTTGATAAAAATATAACAAAAACATATGAAAAGATTGTTTCATCTCTGCTTCTTGCAATAAATTACATAAAATTTTATAATATCAAAATAAATGATACGTTTTATGATATAATATATTATGTTTATCCTATGTGTAATAAATATCACCAGTCAAGTCACACCTCTCAATCAAAGTTAAACGCTAAAGTTCAAGATCAAATGGGAATGGGGTGTTTTACACATTTAATAATCGTTAACAATGGGGTGTGATAAGAGATATATGAAAATTTGGGAACAAAACAATTTTCCAGTTTCTCTCTCTTCAGGAACATACACGTCATTACTAATAAACAACTGGGCGTAAAAACGTGACCACTCGAGAAATACTTTTGGAAAATACAACGCTTCTAGCCCTTAAACAACTTACAATTATAAACAGTTGTGGAATGTTATACAAAATTACTACTACTGTATCTGATTGCATAAAGACATTTAACTAATGCCCAGGTTATAGTCACCGATAACTTGAAATGAGGTTTCCATTTCGCTACTTTCAGACCAGATACAGATCTCTGTATACTTAAATACGGTTATACATGCCCTTCTTTTTATGTGATTTTGTTCATTATCTGACTTCTAGTGGCAGGTGTGGTCTAGTGGTAAGCGTGCTTGGACTACGAATCGGAGGGTTTATGAATCGAATTCTGTTGCCGTAAAACGTGGTCCACACATATGAGACTTTAAAACAGCGACGATGAAGTCCCACTATTCCGTCAGATAAAAGTAGCTTAAGAGTTAGTGGTGAGTGCTGTTGACTAGCTCTCTTCTCTTGAATTTATCAGTTCAAAATTTGGAACGGTCATGCGCAGATAGTTTTTGTGCAAGTTTGCGCGAAAATTCTAAACGAATAAACAACTGACTTAATGTTTGGAAACGGCTTGAATGGATAATGAAAGAAATTTACTACGAATAACAAATGTACAACGTAAAGCTTGTCGAAACGTTGGATATTTGTAACTAAATAAAATCAGTTGTTTTTGTGACGAGGAATCTACTTTTAGAAAATAAAATTTGGAAACAGCTTGAATGGGTAATGAAATACTTTTTTTTTTTTACTATTTGACTGAGTTTTCGTATATAAACCCAAGCGCCAAATTTTCTTATATTTATAACTAAATTCATTATCTGCAAGTGTATTATGAAAACGAAATAAAAGTTTATATTTGAGGTACCGATAATCAAATACATTTTGATGAATAGTGAGGGTAATCTGAGCTTGTGAACCTGAGAGAAAAGTGTAGATTGTATGACCTTTAAGCTCTCTATTTTATAATCAAGTTTCACATAATCACGCCAAAAGTAAGTGAGGAAGACAAAGTAATATTAAACAAGAAAAATTAATATAATCCGGAGAAGATAGTTTCGTATTTATCTTCAACGTACTTTACAAAAGATGTGGGTTCACTGTAGAGACTAAAAAAACAACTAAAGTACTGTACGTATAATGTAAACTCTACTATTATATTGTGCCTATTTTTATTCTTTCGGTTTGCCGTTTCCTCGAAATCAGGCAGTGGTGAATTGAATCATAGATTGGACTTCATATTTATTGTTAGTACTTTGTGTAACTTATTTCCTCCAGATACTTTACATATCATATACTAATCATATCATATCACATATATGTGTGATATCATATACAAAATATTTTCACTGATTGCTTTTCTGTTTCTTTTTTTAAGTCTGAACGATATGTGATTTTTGATACCATGTAATGCTATACATTTAGTGGCATAATACTAAATGCATAAGCATTAAAGTTGTAGAATAAAATTATAACAGGAGCAGTAAGTAGGAAACTAAACACATAAACCACAAATACGTAGTTATAGATCACGTGGTATATTTTATTGTACAGCAAACTTGTGACGAAAACGAAACGTATAAAACATAAAATTGTAGAATAGATGTTTTTTTTGTATAGTTATGCAGCAGCAATGTGCCAAATATTAAACGTATATATCATGATTTCCTAAGCTGGTGACCAAAGGAAAGTGTCAGAAGGGAGGGGAAGCGTAGAAAATACACAAATTACACAATACTTTAAATTACTCACTGTTAATAGGCTCCTTGGGTGGGGATGGGGAGAGGGCATCGATCAGGATACGAAGTGTAATTAGGGGTCTTGTGCTCAGAAAATTTAGGAACCCATAATACAGATAATAGAACTGTAGATATAAGTGACATGCTATAGCTATAGAGCACTATTTTGTAGAAAACTAACTGTATCAATCATAGAACTGTAATAATATCTAACTTGGCGTAGTTTTATAGCGACATCGTGCAGGAAGCTATAGGAATAATATCGGTTGAATTTGAATAAGACTACATAGATTTATTATAAATAATACTAAACATAAATGATATAAAGTTATACAAATATGTGCCATTGTATAACTCTGCACAATGTCAGTAAAAGAAATACTACACACTTGAGTAATAGAGATGATAACTGAATAACACTGCAAAGCGTCAGAAAAAGAAATACTACAAAAATAAGTAAAATACGTAGAATTATATGACGGAATAAAATTGCAAAACATCATAATAATAAATACGACATACGTAAGTAAGAAACATGTAGAATTATATGACTGAACAACACTGCAAAGCGTCAAAATAAAAATACTAGACACATAAGTAATAAACACGTGGAATTAAATGACTGAACAACACCATAAAACGTTATAATAATAAATACTAGACACAAAAATAATGGATATGTGGACATATGCGATTGAATAACACTGCAAAGTGTAAGAATAAAAACTAATAGACACATAAGTAACAGACATGTGAAACTACGTGACTGAATAACACTGCAAATATTAAACACATAAGTAATACATATGTGGAATTATAGGATTGAATAATACAGGAAACCGTCAAAATAAGAATACTAGGCACATAAGTTATAGGCATGTGAAATTATGTGAATTAATAACACTGCAAAGGGTCAGAATCAGAACACAAGACACATAAGTAACAGTAATATGGAATTATATGAATGAATAACACTGTAAAACGATAGAATAAGAATGCTAGAGACATTACAGAGCGTGTTCTATGAATTGTTTTATTTATTAATTTAGTTGCTTTAAAAAGAACGTAGATATAGTAGAGCGTGTTCTATGAATTGTTTTAAACTATGATTATTTGAAAAGAGAAAAAAACTTAATAATAAATATACAAGTAACATTCGTCCAGTGTAAAATTTTCTTACACTCGAACATTTTCACACTTATAGAGAGAAAGGTAAAAACCATTTCCGCAAAGTAAAGCATGTGTGAAACGTGTGAAACCGATAGTTACACTTGTAAGTTTGTGTGTGAGATGCTAGTAAAAGATACGGAGAATTATATGAATGAATAACAATGCAAAGTTTCAAAGAACGAATACTAGCCATATGAGTAATAGACATGTGGAACTTGGTGATTGAGCAACACAGCAAAGCTTGAGAATAATGAATACTAGACACATAAATAATAGAGACGTGAAACTATATGACTGAATAACACTGCGAAGCGTTAGAATAATAAATACTAAACATATAACAAATAGAAATGTGAAACGCTGAAATCGAACAACACTCCAATGCGTCAGAATAAGCAATAATAAACGCATAAGTAATATACATGTCGAATTATATAACTGAATAGCACTGCAAAGTGTCAGAATAAGAATACTAGACATGTAAGTAATAGACATGTGGAACTTGGTGACTGAATAACACTGCAAAGCTTCAGAACAATAAATACTAGACACAATTAATAGACATTTGGAAAAATGTAACTGTATAAAACTGCAAAACGTCAGAATAATAAATATGAGACACATAAATAGCAGTCATGTGGAACTGTGTGACTGATCAGAAAAGAAAGAGTCAAAAGGAAATGTGAACTATATAATGGAATAGCATTGAAAAGCGT
>NW_013665752.1:787855-788904 GCF_000517525.1 Limulus polyphemus
CCAACTCTTGGGCTACTCTTACCAACGAGTAGTGGGATTGACCGTCACATTATAACGCCCCCACGGCTGAAAGGGCGAGCATGTTTGGTGTGACGGGGATTCGAACCCAATAAGTAACATCAAACTCATTAGTAATACACATGTGAGTTATAGTACTGAATAAAACTGTAAATCATCCGAATAATAAATAATAAACACCTAATTAATAGACATGTGGAATTATAAGGCTGAATGGCAATGAAAGCGTTAGAATATAAAAGTACTAGACACAAAAGCAATGGAAATGTGAGCTTATGTAATTGAATAATAATGAAAAGCGCCAGAATACGATTTTTTTAAAATAAATAATAGAATACTTTTATTTTATTTTATCACATACAATATGTACATATCAATAAAAATAAACATATGAAAAAAAAAGTTTACCACGAAGCTTAATCAACTTATTTATGGAAACACCTTAATAACTGTGACCAAATTTTTCTATATATATATTAATAATTATAAATAAGCAAAACACAAAAAAGGCGAAATTGGTATTAAAAGTCTATCTCAATCATAATTGTATATCAACGTATATCTGAAATGAACAATTTACTGAACAAAACACAAAAACATAACATCCTGCAATGCTGTTGTACTTCTGTCACAAACAAGCAATAACATAGATATAAAAAACGTTAAATTAATGATAATATTAATCCTATATGAATAAAGTACCATTCAATTAATAAAAATAACTTTGTCTATGAGCATCAGTTAATAACCAATCTTTCAAATTTCTTTTAACTCTGCAATTGTATTTATTTTCCATAACTCCCTGGAGAGTTGATTCATTATATATGGTATTTTGTACTCTGTATTTATATTCCATAACTCAGTGGGGAGTTGATTCATTATATATATGGTATTTTATACTCTGTATTTATATTCCATAACTCAGTGGGGAGTTGATTCATTATATATATGGTATTTTATACTCTGTATTTATATTCCATAACTCAGTGGGGAGTTGATTCATTATATATATATATATGGTATTTTATACT
>NW_013665752.1:789823-796673 GCF_000517525.1 Limulus polyphemus
TATTCCATAACCCCTTGGGGAGTTCGCTTATTATGTATGGTATTTTATACTCTGTATTTATATTCCATAACTCCGTGGGGAGTTGATTTATTATATATATATATATATTATATTTTATACTATGTGTTTATATTCCATAACTCCGTGGGAAGTTGATTCATTATATATATATATGATATTTTATACTCTGTATTTATATTCCATAACTCCGTGGGGAGTTGATTCATTATATATATGGTATTTTATACTCTTTTACTCTTGTTCAATAGTTATTATTGTAATTTGCAATTTCATAATACTTACTTTCTATTGTTCTGGTATTCTACATATGATTTTTTAGTACTTTATGATTTTAAACTATAATAGGATTTCAAAATTATTATGTATTTATAAAGTGCACTTACATAATATAACTGATTTCTTATAATTTAATTTGTTAATGAAAACTTTTTTTTAGTAATATTTGTATATTATGAGTGAATTATCATAGATTTTGTTTTATCAGTATTCACATATATTTCATTTATATTAAGCCAATACCTCAATTTATTAAAATCAACTTGTAAATTTTTTTGCTAACTTCCACATCAACATCAGTTACAGGTAACGCTGTATCATCTGCATATTGGTATATTTTACTCTTTAAACCTATATTTACAATATCATTGATATATAAATTAAATAGTAGTGGACGCAAAATAGAACCTTGTGGAACATCATATTTTACAGCAATTGGATCACTCATTATTTCTTCAATTATTGTTATTGCAACTCTATTGCTGAAATAATTTATGAACCAGTTATGTAACTTTCCCCTTATACCCATCATGTATATTTTATCCAACAGTATTTTATTATTTAGTGTACCAAAAGCTCTACTTAAATCAAGAAATAATACAAGTACCTTTTTATTTTTATCTAATTGTAAATTTACTTCATTTGAAAAGTTTTCTAACAGAAATGTGGTACTTTTTTTTAATAAATCCATATTGACACTTGTTTATAATGTTATTTCTTTCAAGAAAATCCAAAACTTTGTTGTATACATACCTTTTCATTATTTTTCAATCACAAGTAAAATGGAAATGGGTTTATAATTATTGAAATATCTTTATCATGGATATTTTAAGTCCATCAGGTATTTTCCCTTCTTCATAAATTAAAGTTAATATTGCATGTTATAACCTTTGCTAATACATGATTTTATGTATCTTAATTCCTGGTCCTTTGTTAATATCAATTAAATTTACTATATTAATAACTTCTGCTATTGGAGTGAAACAAATTGTATTAGTTTGTGAAATTACACTCTGAAAATAATGTCTTCTATTTCAGACATTATTATTATTATTTTATTACTTTTTTAAAGTATTTATCTTATTTATAAACTCTCTATCAAAATTATTTACTAAATATGTGTAAATTTACTTATATTTGTACTGATAAAATTTCTCTTTATTTTTTCTTCAAGTGATCGTCACTAATATGATTATTTACTAATTCATTAATGCATTTACAGGTTTCTTTCATTTAACTCTGAATGCTAGAAAATTTTGTCATATAATAATTTTTTTTGCTCTTCTTATGAAAATACGTTACAGAAGTTCTCTTTGCTTTGTAAACTGCTTCATTTGTTTCATTCTTCTGACATTTATACTTACGCCATAATTTATCCTTTTCTCTCATTAACTCCAAAATATCAGAATCTATCCAAGGTTTATGTTGTGTATTCCTCTTTCTTATTTTAATCTCAAATGCATTTTTAATTCAATTTCATTTAACACACATACCCGTTTTTATACATTATTCAGGATCTTTTAATTTTAAGAACTCTTCCCAATTATAGCTGTTTATATCATTTATAACATTATTTATTTTAATGTTATTAATCACTAAACACTTTCTATGCTCTTTTTCATTGTTTGTTTTACTGTGTTTAAACTGCTTTTTAAATCAACCAAAATCATCCTATGATCTGATATTTTTTCCTTGATCACATAACTTTTTACGTTTACACCTGTAAGTTTTGTATACACATGATCTAAACAAGATTTAACCAACTTTCCACTTCTCCATTTTTATCTTGTGTTAACATTTATATTTTGTTGAAATACATTAAAATTTAACATAAAAGTAATTCATATGAAAATAGACCCCCCCCCCCCCAGTGTGAGGATGCATTTCAGAAATTAAAGCATGCATCATGTGAATTCCCTGTCATGCAACTTCCAATAAATGGTGGACACTATTTTTTTCCATAGTGATGCTTGAAATGTTGGAATGAATAGCACTGGATACCGTCAAAATAATAAATACTAGACATAAGAGTAATAGACACGTCGAATTACATGAATGGATAGCAATGCAAAGCTTCATAATAAGAATAGCAGACACAAGTAATAGAAATGCGGAATAATATGAATGAATAGCACAAATAACGCGTCAGAGAACAAATACTAGACACATAAGTAACATACACGTGAAATTATGTGAGTGACTATAGTATTTCTTATTCTGAAGCTTTTCAGTGTTATTCAATCACTTAGCTTTAGATGTCTATAAGCTATATGTTTAGTATTCTTTATTCTGACGCTTTGCAGTTTTTCATTCATATAATTATACTAATGCTTTGTAGTTATTCATTCATATAATTATACTAATGCTTTGCAGTTTTTCATTCATATAATTATACTAATGCTTTGTAGAGTATTTATTATTCTGACGCTTTATAGTGTTATTCAGTCATATAACACCGCATATTTGTTACTTATACGTCTGTATCCTCATTTATCTTGATTTCTTTCTAGTGAAGTATACGTCTTTTAGTTTCAAAACAACGTGTTGTGGTCTTTCTTTTATGTATTGAGTTATGACGTTTTGTGAAAAATCTGTACGTGATGGACAAAAATGGATATTATTTTCGGATTCAGCCTACTGGAATTATTGTATAAAATGTAAAAAAGTTCAAGACAATAAAACCATCGCAGGCCTGTGTTAGCAATAAAACCATCGCAGGCTTGTATTATGTGTCTAGTATTCTTATTTTGAATCATTGCAGTGTTATTTAGTCACCTAATTCTACGTGTCTACTATTTATATTTCTAGTATTCTTATTCTGACCCTTTCAATTGTTATTCAGTCCTATAATTCCACATGTGTATTACTTATGTGTCTAATATTTCTTGTTTTGACGCTTTGCAGTGTTATTCCGTCACATAGTTCCACATATATATTACTTATGTGTCCAGTCATATAATTCCCAAGTGTATTGCTTGTGTCTTTTTATTTATGATTCTGTCGATTTGCTTGCATCTTTATTACTTATGTGTGTAGTATTTATTATTTTGACTCCTTGCAGTGATATTTAGTCAAAATTCCATGTGTCTATTACTTATGTGTCTAATATTCTAATTGTGACACTTTGCGGTGTTATTCAGTCATATAATTCCACATGCTTATTACTTATGCATTTAGTATTTTTTTATTTTGATGCTTTGCAGTATTATTCGGTCATATAATTCTACAGGTCTAATACTTATGCGTTTAGTATTTCCTCTCTTGTTGCTTTGCAGTGTTAATCAATCATATAATTCTACAGGTTTTTGCGTTTAGTATTTCTTATTCTGACGCTTTGCAATGTTACTTAGTCATATAATTCCAAATGCTATTACTTATGTGCTTAGTATTCTTATTCCGAAATTTTGCAGTGCTATTCAATCACATAATTCCAAATGTCTGTTACTTACGTGTCTAGTATTTATTAATCTCAAGGATTCTACTGTTATTCACTCCTGTAATTCCACATGCCTTTTAATTACACAGGCCTGTTAATTTAAACTTCATGAAAGTTGTTTTGGTTTTAATAAGATATTTTCCGTTATTCATCTATGCAGATTTCGAAAATAATATTAATTTTTTCTATCACATATAAATTGGGAAGGAAAAATTCTTACTTAGATCAAATTATTATTTCGTTTACCACAATGAAAATTTTTTTATTATTATGTTTATTATCAAAAAGAAAAGGGAAGAACACCGATGTCAAACGAACGTGAATAACACTGCAAAGCGTCAGAATAACAATACTAGACATATAAGTAACATACATGTAGAACTATGTGACTGAGTAGCACTAAAAGCGTCAGAATAAGAATACTAAACATATAAGTAATAAACATATGGCATTATATGACTGAATAACACTGCAAAGCGCCAATATAATAAAGGCTAGACACATACGTAATAGACATGTGAAACTATGTCATTGAATAACATTACAAAGCGTCAGAATAAGAAATACTAGACGTTTTAGTAACAAATGTGTATTTGCAATTTTATTATGGAATAAAATTGCAACGCTTCAGAATAAGAATGCTAGACGCATAAGTAATAGGCATGTGGAACTGTGTGATTTAATAGCACTGCAAAGCTTGATAATAAGAATATTAAACATATAAGTAATAAACATGTGGAATTATATGACTGAATAACATTGCAAAGCGTCAAAATAATAAATACTAGACATATCAGAAATAGGTATGTGGAACTATGTGAATAAATAGCATTGCTAAGCGTCAGAATATGAACACTAGACACATAGGTAATAGACAAGTGGAATTACAGGACTGAATAGCATTGAAAACCCTCAGAATAATAAATACTAGACACATAAGTAATAGGCATGTTGAACTGTGTTATTGAATAGCACTGCAAAGTGTTAGACTAAGAACATAACACACACATAAGTAATACACGTTTGGAATTATATGACTAAATGACATTGCAAAGTGTCAGAATAATAAATAGTAGACACATAAGTAATAGACCTCTGAAACTATATGACTGAATAACACTACGAAGTGTCAAAACCATAAATTCTAGACATATATGTAATACAAATAAGGGATTATATGACTGAATAACACTGAAAGCTTCAGAATAATAAATACTAAACATATAACTAGACCTGAGGCATTATATGACTGTATAACACTGCAAACCTACAAAATCATAAATACTAGACACATAAAATATAATCATGTGGAACCATGTGATTCAATAGTACTCCAAAGCGTAAGACTAAAAACTAATAAACATATAAGTTATAGACATGTGAATCTACGTCATTGAATAACACTGCAAAGCATCAGAAGAAAAAATAACAGACGTATAAGTAACAAAGATGTGGTATTATTTTATTGAATAACACTGCAAAGCGTGTGACGAATTTATTATCCTATATTTATTTTAATATCGATGTTTGTTTAAATTTAACTTATATTTAGAAATATGCATAACGTATACTGTTAAATATGTATTGCGAAACTCCAGCCTATTCTCTAAAGTTGTAGAAGATTCTCGAGAGTAGGAATCAACAATATATGTGTGTACATAAGCGCTAGTGTAGCTTTGTATTGTTACGTAATCTGAATTTTCGAGAAACTCTCCACACGACTATAAATGTAACCAACGCGACGCGCTTAAAAAGAAGTATCTATTATTGAGTTGCTATAATTGGTGTGCTATAAACTTCGTAAGCTGTAACTGTGATTAACGCTTATTAATCGGGAAACTTAAGATATTTGACCAGGACCGTTTATAAATTTCGAACATTACAAACCATTCAACTTCAGTGGATTCACATCGGACATTAGTATTTTTACGAAAACATTACATAACGTCACGATGGAAAACCCGGTGTGTGTGGCTGATAAATAACGAAGGACAAAGCTAGCTAGCTTCCCGTTAAGTGAATTATACCTACTTGAATTCGTAATCAACTCGCTCATCGTGAACTCTCGATAAGATATTGAAGAAGTTCCAGACTAAAACGAAGACTTTATATTGCTTGAAAGTTTGTGAAACTTGTTTATAAATCATTGTTTGTAATAGCTATTTGTACAAATTGTTATTGTAAATTGTACTGTTGTATGTATATTAAAACGTATTTGTGTTAAAAAAAAGAAAACTGTGTATCAATCTTGTTGGCAACTATTACAAACTGCCTATATATCGGCATTTATTTAAATATTAAATCCAAAGTACAATGTAACTACTAAATTTAAATTATCAGTTAATTCAATTTCAGACCATTTGAAATTCTAATACGTAACAACATTTAATGATTAGTTCGTTTTCACAACAAGAGTGTTAAAAGTTAATTATTTTAAAAGCGATAGTTCTGGCAATTTTGTTTACATTAACTCGGTACGAGTCGTACATTGTTTATGCAGTTTAATTGTTGTGCTAGACTTTAGTAATATTCTTAACATTTACAAAACTTCAAAGGATCACGCACTGAATGGCCAAACAACAACTTGAACGGGCTAAACCCTAACGACTTCTGAACCAACTCACGAACAGCAACTAATAATAATAAATTAAATCTCCCATCCCAATCCTTCTTGTTATTGAGACAGTAAGTCTGCATCATATTTTTCCATGTAGAATGGAATCTCTCAAGAGCACCTTGCGATTCTGGATGGTACGCACTAGATTTTATCTGTTTAGGACCAAGCTTGTTGAAACAACCCCCGACATAAAATATTATCCCTGAGCCGACTGAATTTCTCTGGGCAAGCCAACAAAAGTAAAAAAAATAATCAAAGCCTTAGAAGATTTTTTGGGCTGAAATGTTTCTCAAAGGGATAGCTTCAGGAAATCGAGTGGATACGCACATGATAGTTCTGGCGGATTTACTATTATATGTTAATTTTAATATCTGTGTTTGTTTAAATTAATTTATATTTAGAAATGTACATAACTCATACTGTAAAATATGTATTACGAACCTCCGCCTATTCTCTAAAGTGGTAGAAGATTCTCGAATGTAAAAATCAACAATATATGT
>NW_013665752.1:797072-813038 GCF_000517525.1 Limulus polyphemus
TAACGTCATCGGTGAATGAAACTCTATCTATAATCGGCGTGTGATCAGCGAGAACTACAGAGCTAGCTAGCTCCCTATTAACAGAGTTGTACTTAGGTAAACTAGAAATTAACTCGCTCATCGTGAACCGTCGATAAGATATCAAGGAAGTTCCAGATTAGAAAGAAGACCATTTTAGGTTCGGCAACAACCTTTCTCCCAGAAAAATCATTTCCCAACAATAATGATACACCCTTAATTGGCTGAGTAGGTTTTACTCCAACCACAACTGGTCCCGAAACCAGGTCTAATACTAAATAAATGTTATGAAGAAGAACATTCACAAAGGTTTCGAACTTTTAACTGTGGCGCGTTATTAAAGTGTTATTAACTTAATGCATTCTTCGGTTTAAAATAGTCTAACAAATCGCTGTTTTCTCTCTGACCAGCAGTTGAAAATTAGAGATAAGTATGCCTGAATCCTAGGGGTCTCTGACCTGGCCTTTAGCCCACGTTCACCAGTGGTGGTAGTAAAGACAAGGATAAAAAAAGACAAAAGAAAAGGACAATAGAAAAATAGTGATAAAAAAAATCACACAAACAGGTAAAAAAGTAAAAAAAGTCCTATATTTTAGGAGTAGTATAAAATGACAACTTCCGAAATAAGCATTTTACTTTTTATTAGAAAACTGTATTAATAACCTCTTAATTATTAACTCAATTGGTTTACATGGTTTCCATAAATTATAAACGAAGCATGAATGTGGAATGAAGTTTTAACATAAAACACGTTGAGACATTAAATTTAAAGCAAGACCCTTTGTGACACAATAGAGTTTAGCAGTCCTGACACGAAGAGTCACTGGGGTTTTTGAAAACATGATAAGGCACTAGGATTTCAAGCTGATAAGACACAACTAGGCACATAGACGCAAGGACGAGATTTATTTCAAAACTTTGAGACATCTAATTTTTAGGATACGCAGTGACGGATTAAGGATCGCTTGGGCCTTTGGTGGTAGGAGAAGAAAAGCCCCCCCTTCACCATCACAGATATATTGATCTCTAGCGAACTGAGCTAACTTCACTGTCAAAGTCATAATGTTAAGCATATACATAGTTGCATATTTAGAAAGCCAGAAAAATTGTGAGAATTATGGGATATGATCTGCTTTTGAATGTTATTATTCTCTGTTATTTTGAGAATTATGTAACTAAGTAAAACATTATTTAGTGCAATAGTACCATCAGTATAAAAAGTAGGGTTAAGTATCATGGACAGTCGACAGCAAAAAGAAAAGAAAAAAGAAGACCCAGGTAAGTACTTCTTTTTTTCATGTGTATTCTTTATTTATTATTTTAAAAATAGGAAAAGTTTTTGTTATTTAAGGTTAGATTAGGTAAAATAAATAAAAATAATAATATAACAAATGTTTCATGGTGTACGCTCGCAAGCATCTCGTGCGTAGTGTAATTCGAAAGCGTAACATGAGCTGCATGTTTTCCAGTGATTATAATGCCCCAATAGTGGTTAGACACGTAATTATTTAGAATAAACAAATGTAGTTTCATGTTATAATTTGAAGTCATTCTAGAAAGAAAAAAAGAGGTAATTTAGATTTATTTGAATTTTTGTTTTTTGTTTTTGGTTATTACGAGGTCGGTCAAATTGACCATCCTTATGTAGAGTTAGGGTAAATGAAATAACAGCTAAATTATGAAGTTTTACTTTGAAATTTATTTTGGACGTTTTAAAGATTACACAATTGCAATGTGAGACTTTTGGTACGAAGAAAAGTATGTTTAATCTTAACATAAATATTACTTTGCATTCGGACTAGTATAAAAAAGACTATATATATTCATGGACAAATCTTTAGTAAATATACTCCATTAAAAACTGATAGTTTGTGTACAAACTACTTGTAGTGTTTACTAAATGTCTACCAAATTTTGTTTATATACACATAGTGTATTAAAAATTATAGTATTAAACTATATACCAGTACAAAATGGTCACGTGGTCGGTCCCTGGGACCGAATGCGTATTGAGTTACTTATAAATTTCTTGTGTCGTTTTTTTCGTTTCTGTATACCCCCCCCCCCCCCTTAGACCATGGGCCCCTGGCGGTCGTCCAAACAACCTAAGCCTTAATTCATCACTGAGAATACGACGTAACGAGTATGAGCACTTATGTTTTCGGAAGAAACGTGATGATAATTTAAGGATTAAGACAACTAAAGGTCAAAACAAAGATTCAAGACAGTGCACGAAAAATAGTTCATTTGGAAAACTTTACTGTGTCCACTAATAAATGCCATAATTAAAAAACTGAAAGGCATTTTCGTAGATGCTTTGCATTAATTCCAACGTAGTATTTTATTTCAAGGAAGGGCTTAGTTGCATCAGTCTAAAATACTTTAAGATAAGAATCGAAAATTAAATAATAATTATATACATTCGGAAATCTTCTATTGATAAATATTTTAGTCTCACGTAGTATATGCAATAATATTTCAGTACTTAGCATCCATAAAGTGCGTAAGTAAAATTTTTACTTTTTAGCCCCCATTTCCCTCTTACGCAATTGTAAGTTTTGCTCAGGCTCCCCCTTTCCTATTTACTCTCATCGATCACTTCCCTTCCCCGAAGAAAAACCACAGAAGCTGTTTTGTGACACATTTATTTCAGTTTTTCAGTTATAAAAAGCGTTAAAAGCTTATTTATAAAAAACACCAAACTGACGAAAATGTAAGCAAGGGTAGGCGAGATAGTGGGTTTTGAATGAAAAGCGATTTCTTATCTGCATTATGAAAAACACTGAAAGATGTAAAAGGCTATTTAGATTTTATCTATAAACAGCTTGAAACGAAATGTGTTGTATATACTTGGAAGTAAGATCGTATCTTTCTTATTACAGGGCATATATATGTTCAGAGTTAAATGTTAAAAGTTCGATTCAGCTCATTTGTAAGGGATTTTAGTAGTTTCGCTTAAGTTTATTTGTTAAATTTTGCGTAAAACTGATCGAGGACTATCTTCCAAATATAAAATGACAGACTAGAGGGAACGCAGCTAGTCAAACCAACCCAGCGTCTATTCTTGGAATACTCTTTTACCAACGAGAGGGGAGGGATTGACCATCACATTATAACGCCCTTACTACTGAAAGGACGAACATATTTGGTGACGGGATTCAAACTCGAGACCCGCAGATTGCGATTCAAGTGTCATAACCTCCAGACCATGCCAGGCCTTTTCACTTAAGTAACATTTAAAAAAAAAGAATTCGAAAGGCATTACACAGCAACTTTAAACTCTATGAAATAAATTTAAATTTAGTTTCATATATTTCTTCTATAGTTGAAGTATTATAGTATTTTAAGAACTGTCTTTGTGACACGATCAGAAGCATTATTATAATATATATATTCATAATTTTGTCGCTAGATGGCTTTGACATTTCATTGATTTTCTGAATTTAAAAGTTTGTTTGGTTTTGCTCTAATGAATTGTTGTTTCATAATTTTGAATATTTCTTCTGGTGCTGTACCGGTCAAGTGATTACAACATGATTACAAGACAATCATATTTATAAAGCAACATTTTGCCCAATCTCAAATGTTTAATCATATCTTCATCCTTGATACATATGAATGAACTCTATCACACAGTCAACTTGTTCGATTTATTAAAAACGTGATGGGCACAGCTATACACTATATTCAGTGGACACTATTTCTTTATATACGTATAAATAACAAGGTTTATTCATAACTTTAATATATCTTTTTTTATAAAGCCAGGCGTGACCTAGCAGTTAGCGTGCGATACTGAGGTTACGGAGGCCCATGGTTCGCGTCTCGTTGCTGAGAAAAAAAATCGTGCTTCGGTGTCATGGGTGCGTTATACGCGTGACAGTAAAATTCCATTATTATATTAGAGTGTTCCAAGGTGTGGCGTTGGGTGCTGTTAACTAATCTTCCTTCTATCCGTTTAAAATTAGAACTGATAAACCTTTTATAGCTTTGCACGCATTTTCGAAACAAACAAATGAAACAAACTTTTTGATATATCATAATGAATGATTCATGCTATTAATTCTAAAAATGGGTTATTACAGGTAAAAAAATACACTATGTTAAAATGATCACATAGCAGACTAAGCTGTGTCTACTTTATTTATCCATGTAAAGTCGAAACAGCGTTGTCTGCTATGTGATCGTTAGCCGATCAAGTGATATGTCCA
This sequence comes from Limulus polyphemus, assembly GCF_000517525.1. Classification (NCBI taxonomy): domain Eukaryota; kingdom Metazoa; phylum Arthropoda; class Merostomata; order Xiphosura; family Limulidae; genus Limulus; species Limulus polyphemus. Next base: position 801,302 of record NW_013665752.1, read on the forward strand.
CTTCCATCTCTATCCTATTCGGTTCCTTTTTTCAAGTCCAATAGCCAGCCCTACATAGCTTTTTTTTCTATAGCGATATTTCTTTTTTTCCTTATACTAAACTCTATATTGTAAGATTGTTATTAGATTCTACAAATACGTAATTAATTTTTTAGGTTTGAGGTTGCAGATACAGAGAATGATTCTAGGTCCTGTGTTTACTAACGATAGAATTTCCTACTGATTTATTTCTGAATATCAAAACAACATATAAATGACGAAACAGCCAAACACTTTAGATTAAGTAATCGGACATGGGTGACAAGTGTGATACTAAAGTAAAAAGAAAACAGTAAGTTTCTAGATTGATCATGGCTCTTTGTTCATTTAAAACCATCTCAATATCAACTTGTTTTGTTCAGGGCCAAGTTTATTTAACGCACGTAAAATTAAATTTTCCCTAAAATATAAAATTGATCTGTTGATTCCAGAAGAGTTTATTATACGCTTTTGTATAATTTCATCGAACTTTGAGAATGAGTTTTACTTCAGAAAATGTCCATACACTCGTACATTTAATTGATTATGAAACATGTTAACTGTGCTTATGAGCATTTTTGTTTTTAACGTTAAGAATAATGAAGATATCAGACACTTTGCTGTAAGTAAAGCATTTGGATGTTTGTGAGGTTTTATATGTATTTATATTATTGTTATAACTTAAAGAAATGTAGATACAAGTCTGAATGCACTTTGAGTTTGACGACAGGCTGCAGTATATCAATCCAAATCTCGCTAATAAGAAAGTGAAAACAAAACCTATATTTTTGATAAACATCAAGTTATTTATTTTGTTGCCATTATAACCAAATTATGGGTTTAAAAGATTATCTTTACAGTTGCTTTACCGATACTCTTAGAAATCTATGCTCATGATTAATCAATTCAAGGATAATATATGCTAAGGAGTAATCTAAAATTCTGTCTTTCGTGAAAATCACTTAGCAATAGCATAATTCAAATTGTATTAAAGTATTGTTGTTGTTCTTGCAAAAGTTTTTCTGCGGATTACAACAACATAGTAACGTTAAATTAACCGGGCATTTTTAACACAGTATCATAATTCCGTTTTTACTTTCAATCATTTTAATTCTTGATCCCATATTCCGTTGTTCTGCTCTTTCAACTTTCGTATTCTGCAATTTTCTTTTAAAAATTTTTTATTCGTCTTCTGTGCACATAATTTTGATTTTATCATCGTTAAGGTTCTTCCTCTATTTTTAATCTTAATGAAATCCATGTCAGTTGATGATCTGATTCTACTCTTTTTTCCCTACATCAAACCTCTTAAGCGCTTCAATTTCTTTCCTCATTCACAACAGCGTAATCTATAACCGGTTTTCCTCTTGCTCTAGTATATGTCCATTTTTGTCTCAATCCAGTAGTTTCCATCTATTATCCTTTAACAATTTCAACAGAAATGCACCAAAAAAATTCTAAAAGATAAGTTGAAAGAAACAATAAGAGTAAAGGAATAAATGAGACGGAAATCTCAAATTTTAGAGAAACTAAAGAGAAGACAAAGAGAAAGTTTGGAAAATATGAAAAGAGGTGAAAGATAACAGATGGGGAAAGGAGATAAAAAAGAAGAAAGTGAAAAGACAGATAGAAAAATTAAAGAAAGGTAAAATTCTGGGATATGACGGAGTACATAATGAAGTATGGATAAACGCAACAGAAAAACTTATTGAAGAGTTAACACAAATTATAAATAAAGTATCGATAGAGTTTCCCAAAAGAATGGAGAATGGTTATAATATGTTCTGAAAGAAGGAGAAAAAATAATGCAGGAATATCATTATTGAATACGAGTTACTGAATGAATGTTCCAATATTAGAAGAGAGAATAAGTGAATAACTTGAAGATAGAAATATTCTTCGGAAGGTCAAGCTGTTTTGATAGAAAAACATTTAAAACAAAATAGAAGGAGACTGTATGCCTTTTTTGTTGATTTGAAAGCTGCCTTGATTCGCTAAATCGGAAAAAAAACTGCTTAAGTAAAACAGTAATTGTAGGAAGAATGATTTCTGGACGAGTGAAGGTGCGATACAAGGATGTCCATTAAGTCCAGTGTTGTTTCATATATACATACTTCATATTTGGAAGAACAGGATTAAGTGGGTGGAATAGGATTAAGAAAGATAACAATTTATTTATGGGCGTATTCACATGATATGGTATTGATATAACATGTAGGTGAGGAACTTCAATATATGATTAAGAGGCTGCAATATATAGGTAGATACAAAATAATTAATGCTAAATTAAAAAGACACAAAAATACAAATCTTTAGAAAAAGAGGAAAGAACGCTTGAAAAAGTAATGGTTTTGGAAAGGTGATGAAATAGAAAGTGTAAATAATTTTAGATATTTAGGATTTTACTTTCAAAGGTGTGCGGTCGAGATGCTGTCCATTTTTCTTACGTATAGGTCCAGTACAGTTTGATGTTTTAAACATCACGTATAGGTCCAGTACAGTTTGATGTTTTAAACATCACGTATAGGTCCAGTACAGATTGATGTGTTAAACATCACGTATAGGTCCAGTACAGTTTGATGTTTTAAACATCACGTATAGGTCCAGTACAGATTGATGTGTTAAACATCACGTATAGGTCCAGTACAGTTTGATGTGTTAAACATTATTATCAGTCTTATTGCTGTTATAATTTCACAAAGACCATCGATCTACCGAACGAGATAACTTATCTTTAACTTATCTTGCTGAGTTTCATAGTATTAATATCTTGCCCAGGCAAATCATAAATCCATCGCAAAAAACTTAGGGCGAAAGTCCTTCCTTAATAGTATTGTGGAGTTAGTTTAATCTATCTTGATATTCTTTCCAGATTTATGTTCTTATTATAACAGAATAGTACATCAACGTTAAATTATCACGAGGTACACTCGTTTTCGTGCCTTTAACATCTTTGTAACATATAGAACACCCGAAACGGGACGAGGAATAAACAAGGTTCTTGCAATCCTTGACCACAATATTTCTTCTCATACTTTACTAGAAACAAGTAGTAGCATCACTCAGTCATTTCCGCCCCACATGTTCAGGGCAGTAGTTTGTTATGTCAGATAAAGATTATGACAAGCGACACCATCGACACCTGTTCATCCTACTCGTTATACATTTTTCCAAACAGATGGTGACTTTCCTTTTTTTTTTTAAGTTGACCTTGAGGTGAAGGAACCGTACTTCCTCTGTTATTGGTGGGAGTGTATTTGCATATTCATTTGTTGTACTCACGAGGAACATTTTCTATGGTTCTTTTGTTCTAATGTTTTCCTCACAGTAAGGGAATAAGTACACCTTTATCAGTTAACTTGGAAAATATCCTTAACCATTATTACATTCTTACAAAATGCATGTTTTAGTAATATGCTTTATTATTTAGTGTAAAAAACAACAAACTAGAAACAATCAAACAATGCTTTTATTAGCAGCATTATTGACTTTAGATATTGGTTTAATTTTCTTATCTCGTTAACATAAATATTGTTCAGACTGACTAAAATACGCGGTTTTCTTTCTTAACGGTAATATGACTGACGTATATCAAGATGGTTATGAGTGACTGTTTGGGTGTTTTCATTTTAAATCCTGAAAACCTAACGAAATCAATGCGGGTTGTGAATGATAATCCGCTATTTTCAAAATGAATTATCAAAGTACGATAATTGCCTAGTGAATGAAAACTTTTGAAAATGAACAAACTAATAATGGAACTAAAATTGAATTATTAAAATACAGAATACACAATAACGAATGCAATTCAGTTGTACAAATAAACTAAAATTCCAGTTGTTACTACATTATAACATGTAAGGTTAACCATTAGAGATAAAAATAAGATGAACATGGACCATATTGTTATATACAGCATGTTACACGACTTTAACTTATATGTGTTACATTGCATTGAATTATTAATTGGGTACCATCGCCCTTCACGGAATTTTATTCCGTAATTTTAATTACATGTCAGAAGATTAAACCAGCCACGTAACCTTCATAAAACTAATGATAAATGACCGTGAGACTTAAATAAACAAGTCATTTAAGAAAATTATGTATAATAAGAAAATACTAAAACGTACATGGTTGTTAGTTAAAAGGTATTTAATGTTTTGAAGTATGGTCATTAGAAAATCGAAATTTACGTACAAGATGTGTCGATATTTCTTATGTTTCCAAAATATTAAGTATATAGCTTGAAGCACTTATCAAGACAACTTACAATTATATATAGCTTGAAGCACTTATAAAGACAACTTACAATTATTGTTCAATTGAGAAAATTAAAAAAAAAGATTAAACGAAGTTCGACCACATTTAGTATTCATATGATGAAATCCTTAATTTTTTGATAATCCAAGAAACACTTGTGACCAAACATTATTATAAACTGTCTCAGTACATCTTGTAAAGCAAATAAAATACTGTTTTTGATTGTAACACAAATTTCATTCTTAGTACAATACTCCAACTGATATCTGGATACTTTTGCAGAAAATCCAGTAAATTATAATATACGGAGATTGGGGCTTAATAAAAAGATCTGAGTTTGAATTTCAGTATTAGTAATCTGGCTTTAATTTTAATGGATTTATATGAGTAATTAATGAGTAAATAGCCACCATAATATGCATTTAGCTGTAGTTTTACCACTATCCTATACACCTATACCACTACCCTATTACACCTTGCCCGGCATGGCCAGGTGGTTAAGGCACTCGACTCGCAATCTGAGGGTCGCGGGTTCGAATCCCCGTCACACCAAACATGCTCGCCCTTTCAGCCGTGGGGGCGTTATTATGTGACGGTCAGTCCCACTATTCGTTGGTAAAAGAGTAGCCCAAGAGTTGGCGGTGGGTGGTGATGACTACCTGCTTTCCCTCTAGTCTTACACTGCTAAATTAGGGACGGTTAGCAAAGATAGCCCTCGTGTAGCTTTGCGCGAAATTCAAAAAACAAACAAACAAACTACTACACCTTAACAAACATGACCGCGATGATGTTTAAATTATGCAAATAAAAATATTTTATCTTTATGAATACAACTTTTATATTTTTAAAATAGTAGAATAACGATTAACATACAGCTAATCTTCAGTAGATTTCAACCAATAACGTAATACTGAATGCATTGCTTCGACGTTCTTCCTATTTTTTTATTGACACTCGTTTGTACCCTAAGTAATTCATACTAGTGTTCTAGTGTTATATTGCTATCAAAATAAGATAATCAAGGGATTTTAATCAAAACAGAGCCTTATAGTAATATGAAGACAACTTCGATTAATGTACATTCATTGTACAGAATTAATTAAGAGGGCTTCAACTACATAAGGTGCTTTTTTTTTGAAGGTTGTTCGATTAAAGTTGTGTGTTAATAATACACTTTATAAAATTAAGTCTTTAGATTGATTGATTTTCTTCTCATTTATGTTACGTGTTTCGCATAATCAGAAAACGACACTAATTACTGCGTGAATTACATAAGATTTATTAAAAATATATGTTAAAATTTGCCTCACGCAAGAAAGAAAAAATATTTTGGACCTAAAATCCCGCCCATGTAAACATCATATCTTTATAAATGGCCAGTGTTGACATGACACTTGAACTGAAGCGAAACTTACAAAGAAGAAACTGTTGTCCATTTATCTCGTAACCAGAAAAATTCTCTAACGACCTCTTGGTGACGAGGCAGTATTAAGAAATTTAAGTGACGAATGTTTACTCAGAAATGTTTATTTTCCTTTTGTTATTCTTCATGTTTAAGGATTTACAGCTTTCTATTCCATACACGAATATTTGGCCCAAATGAAGGAGGTAAAGGTTCATGGAAGTGGAGAGTGAGTCTTTGCAGACGTCGATATGAGATAAGATCCTTAAGATTTCAAGCTGGCTTGGATCTAATTTCTGCAGTGATGTTTTGTTTGACGTTTAGTGACTGAAACCCAATAAAAAAAATAGCTGATAGGTTCCATCCCCTAATACGTCACACACAGATTTCCTTCTTAATCTTCTTGGAATTCCAGCCTTGGACTTCGAGATAAAATCCAGCTGTCAGGGATAATGATGACCGGCTTTTTGAATGAAAGTTTTAAGAGCTAAAGGAACAAACTGGCATAAAGTGCTAACTTGAGTTTAGCCAGAACATTATACGTTAGTTCTTATTTTGTTACGAGTATTCTTGTCTTATTTGCACGACCTTTTAGCATCCAGCTATTTAGTTAAGGATCTACATGATAAATTACGTTCTGACCGCTTTCACCTTTCATGAAAAATATCAGCGTTTTGGAAATAGTTGACTTTTATTCCTAAGCTGTATTTAACTTGCGGAATCTGCTTCTAAGTAATAATTTCATTTAAGATAATAATAATAGTATTTTGAACTGTTTTTACATATGTAAATCCATATATCAAAATATTTTAAGATATCGAACAAGTCACATGTATACACGTACATAAATTCTTAAATTAAATGTTTTTTTTTGTTGTGTGTTATTCTTCGGAAAAATTCAAGCCCAATAATATAATATATATATATATATATCAGAGAGAGAGCGAACAAGACAACAAATTACTTAGGATCCACTCTAGATACAATATCACACACAGAACCATTACATCTAGGAAATGATATCATGGATATTATACCATCTAACTGAAAACACCTGAAACCTTATATACTTTTATGACTTTTTTACTCCATCTTTGCCTCTGACCTTCAAATATAAGTTACAAGTGTCAACTAATTTTGAAACATTGATATATTGGTTCTTGTTTTGTTTTGTGTGTATCTAACCTTCTACATTAAGATCTAGGACCTCAAGTGTATCCAAGATACGAAGTTGCCATAAGAAAAAGAAGACATACACATGAATACAAGCATGGAACACCTGCGTGACTGAAACATTACAAACACATCAATTCAAGCATGGGGAACTTGCATGGCTGAAACTTTACAAACACACCTATACAATCATGGGACACCTGCGTGACTGAAAGCTTACAAACACACCTTTACAAGCATGGGACACTTGCGAGACTGAAACCTTACAAACATACCAGTACAAAAATTGGAAACCTACGTGACTGAAACCTTATAAACACACTTATACAAGTACGGAACACTTGAGTGACTGAAACACTACAAACACACCAATACAAGCACGGGACACTTGCATGACTGAAACCTTATAAACAGAAATATACAATCATGAGACACCTGCGTGACTGAAAGCTCAGAATCACAGCAATACAATCATGGGACACCTGCGTGACTGAAAGCTTAGAATCACAGCATACAATCATGGGACACCTGCGTGACTGAAAGCTTAGAATCACAGCAATAGAATCATGGGACACCTGCGAGACTGAAACCTTGCAAACATACCAATACAAGCATGGGACACCTACGTGATTGAAACCTTACAAACACAGCAATACAAACTTTTTGAACGTTTAAAAATATCAGAGTTAACGTTTAGTTTAGGAGTTGGGGTTAGTTTTGTAATGATGTGGTTTGTGTTCTAAGTTGCAACGTGTTTCAACACTTATTTATCAGGTATACAGCTGCAAATTACAACATTTATTTAAGTTAATTATTGCGTGAGTGATACCTAGATGTACATAACAACCCTTTGTTCTCTTGCTTGTTTTGATGTTTTTCAAATAATCTGCAGATGCTTGTGTAAGCCCACGAGTAGTTTCAATAACTGATATTTTTTTTTACCATTACTGCTGTGAAATATCACCAACTTTGAGACAAATGGGGCTACAATATCCCTAAATATTGTCTCACACAATATAAAAGATATACATTTCAAGCAATAAGTGTTAAATCATGAACATAGATAATGAACGTATCGTTACCAGGCAGACGGTAGCACTGTCTATGTATGGATGGTTCGGATTGTTCATCGAAATGGTATTTAAAACATCTCCTCAATAGGTCATCGGAACTTTACAATACTAAACAGTTTTCCTTTTATAACAATAACTACGTAATGACTGAGTCATAAGTTCTGGGAATGTCTGTAAATATCATAACAAGAAGTTAGAATTTATGGTTCTACTTTCTTCTGCTTTTTTCTTTTATTAGATGATAATTTATAAACCAAAACAATGGTGTCGACCAATTTCACTGAGGTGACATAGTTTCAAACGGAGTATCCGCTTTTATAAGTATTACTAATAACTAGTAGTAATTTAAAAAACCATAAGTCTAGTGTAAAAGATGTTATCATTACCCCTTAAAGTTAGCTTTCTTACAAATATACGTGTTCCTTTAAAAAGCTTAGGTACAGGGTGAAACAGGAATTATGTGCCAATAACAGATAAACAATAAATATTAAATTGGAACCTCATTGTGTTTAGAACTTGGTTATAAACAAAACCTTTCTATGTCTATTGAAACACTGAATTAAAACAATCTAACAAGTGAAAAAAACGTTTCAAAAATGGAAGTAGATGTAGGGATGGTTAATATCAATCCTTCAAAAACAATGCAAACAAGATAGTAGGGATGGTACTTTGTTAATCATAAGATAAAGAGATTTATTTTGGAACATCAACATAGAGTTTAAGCAAGTATATAATCTTTGTAATTTATAAATTACTTTCCTTCCTTCTGTTTCTTTCTTTGTATTTTTTGCCTTTTTGTAAGGCTAATGGTATTTTTAAAAATCTAGAAAACATATGTCATTTCACAATTTTAACCTTTACACTTTTTGTTAACTGTTTTTATTAATTTAGATTTAGTGTACTATTAAAACCATTGACTGAGTTAAACTTAAGCTTCACAGAACTTCTCTTAAAAATAACTTGCTTTCCTTACTTTTCAGGGTGGACGACTCGTAATCTGAGGGTCGCGGGTTCGAATCCCTGTCACACCAAACATGCTCGCCCTTTCAGCCGTGGGGGCGTTATAATGTGACGGTCAATCCAACTATTCGTTGGTAAAAGAGTAGCCCAAGAGTTGGCGGAGGGTGGTGATGACTAGCTGCCTTCCCTCTAGTCTTACACTTCTAAATTAGGGACAGCAAGTGCAGATGGCCCTCGTGCAGCTTGGCGCAAAATTCAAAACAAACAATACTTTTCAAAGTACTGATATACTTAACCCAATTAGGATTTTGCAACTGACAATAATATTTTTATCCAAGTCCCCAAATGTCAAATGCATCACTACATCATAACCATCCTTGTTTAAAATGCCTAGTTAGTGCTTGTATTAGTGCATATTACTTAAATTGCTAAATGTGGCGATTACCATTGAAATATAAGTCCAGTGCCAACTACATACAATTCTAAAACTGAAAAATATGTTCATAAGACTAGCTTGCTTTGTCGAATTTTGCACAAAGCTACTCAAGGGCTGTCTGCTCTAGCCGACTCTAATTTTGAAGTGATAGACTAGAGGGAAGGCGGCTAGTCAAAATCACCCACTGCCAACTCTTGGGCTACTCTTTACAACGAAAAGTGAGGGTGAACCACATTATAACGTCCCCCCTCTCGAACATGTTCGGTGACAGGATTTGACCCTGCTACCTGTCACCAATAAATAGAAAATAAGATTTGGACCTCAAGAAAATGAAACATTTTAATAGATTAGACTAAAATGTTTCAGAAACTGGGTAGTAGGCTTATGATGACTATAAAAATATAACTTTTGAGAATTTGTTAAACAGGCGGAAATGGCAAATATATATATATATATATATATATATTATTGCTAACTAACACATTCTAATGTGGACTAAATTTATGAAATGAAGTAGTTGGTAGAAGATTTACAAAATTACAGACCTGTTCATCCATTAGATTCTGATTTGACCTCTGTTTTTAGGAACCATTTGACAAACACATCAATCGCATTAAACACGGTTTAAAAAAATATTTTTAATCTATCATCAACATTCTTTTTTTTATATGAGGCTTCTTTCTACTCTTTTGGACACCTATTTTTTATTACTTGAATATTTGGATAATAATATACCAAATATATTGCTAACACCCAATTTAAATGCTGTTCTTGTAGGTGAAAAATGGTAAAAGTGGAATGTAAGTATACTCATTGATCGACAACATCATGTGGCAATACTGATGTTAATCTTATTTATAAGAACGGTGTTCTAGACCCCCGTGCTGCAATGGAACTACTACGTACTCAGTCAGCTATCCCTAATTTCATACTGCTGTTCAAAACAGCAATTTCTGTTATAAAGTTTTTGCAAAGGAACGACGAGACTAATTTTAGACCACATATGTTGAAGTACTTTCCACAGACTGTACGTGTACGTGGAATTTCGAAACCTTGTTTAACCAGACCAGCAACGTAATAATCCAACAGAGTTGCATCGAAGACTTGACATGTAAGTGGTCGAATGGGATAGCTATGATTCCAGATACTTTGGTCACCCTGCTCATAAAAACAGCCGTTTATTTCTAAGTGTGGTCCGAAACGCTTGACGCGAGACCCTTAACAACACATGCAATAGCTTTCTTCGAGGCAGATGATTTACCTTTGTAATCCTAACCTTAATTCTCCGGGTGAGAGCGTTGCTCTGACTTGGTTTGTAGTGTGGTATCAGAATTTGTTGCTTTCCAACACGCTCTGATTTCCATGATTTTCCGCTTTCATGAAAAAATATGCAACCCTCTTTTTTAGAATTTTTTTTCCTTTATTTATATGGCATGAACAGTCTTGCTATAGAAATATTTCCTATTCAGAAAAGTTTTTGGCATATACCTACTTCTATAAGTGTATCCATGGCATAATTTCGCAGCCAAGTTTAGGAATTTGCAGTGAACCACATATATAGGTGCTAAACGTTTCACACTTGACGCCACGACTCACGTTTTTATGGAAACGTCACTGCAAATATATCTTGTTCAGAAAGATGTAATTCCGCATAGCTTATATTCGTATTCTGTACCGATCAGTAGCTTACATTCCTGCACGTACTCTATAGCTTGCTTAGCTTATGCATATCCGATGCAGCTAGATAAGTCTCTGTATGCATTTACGATATTTCATTAAGCTATAGTCGTATATCAAAATGCTTCTTTTCAAGAGTACATTATGGAAAAATCGTTTATTTTTTGCAATTCCTAAAATTGCATATCGATATCTACACGAATCCGTCTGTCTTAGAATGTGATGAATGGTCAATCTGGGAAAAAAAAAATATTGAGAATAAAAATATTTTTTATGAGGGAATTTCGTGAGAAAAACGGGACTTACTCCGTCGACTGATTGAAACTTTATTTGTTTGTTTGTTTGAAATTAAACACAAAGCTACACAATGGGCTATCTGTGCTCTTCCAACCACGGGTATCGAAACCCGGATTCTAGCGTTGTAAGTCCGCAGACATACCGCTGTGCCAATGAGGGGCACCGATTGAAAGAAATGTTTCGATCACAGGCGCATGAATGGAAAAAACGAATAAAGAGAGGAGCTATTTGAGTATATGTTAGTTGTTGTTCGGTTTATATTTCATATTCTTTTTTTTGATGATTTCGGTATTATGTACATGCATGGTCGTTGCATTTTTTATGACCAAAATACCTAAATTTCTGATCACGTATTCAAGAAAATATGATTAAATCTGATCTTTTCATACAATAAGCAGAACTTAGGATGTATGTAACTACGCACTACATCCCACCAAA
>NW_013665752.1:813939-829520 GCF_000517525.1 Limulus polyphemus
TTATATATATATATAAAAATCCCCTGATACGTATTGAGCACGCACTCAATGACTAGATAAGCTTTCAAACCAGTCGTAAGGATAACGAAAAAATAGGTAACAACAAACAAACAGATACGCACTAATTCTACTGTACCGAGTTACAGTTACGTCTCTCTTTATCTTAAATGGCATACTATTTGTTTGTTTGTTGTTACCTATTTTTTCGTTATCCTTACGACTGGTTTGAAAGCTTATCTAGTCATTGAGTGCGTGCTCAATACGTATCAGGGGATTTATATATATATAAAATTAATGAAATTCTTAAATGCTTTTAACAAATACTCATTCATAAAAAAATTCAGTTTAATAATGTGTGTTAGAACAGACTGCTTCTCATTGAATTTAAGTCTGAGATGTTGTTAAATATCTGGCTTCAAAGTAATTCATTTTAATAGTGAACTTCCTAGTTCCGTCACCTAATAAAAGAAGTAACTTAAATCGGACGTAAGTTTTGAATATTAAAACAATATGCAGTGCAAGTGATTGCACATCGACAATACATAAATCCAGTTTAATCCATACAAATATTTAATGACTTGGTCTTTGTTTGAAGGTATGATCATAAATATGATATTTCTCTAAATAGTTCACTCAGTAGATAGAATAATTCATTCAATGCATTTAGTATGCTTGCTGTAAAAGGGATAGAAACTCTGTCTTTATTAATTTGTTTGCTAGGACAACCTAACAAAAACCACACTCACACGTATACATATATATATTATTGGAGACGATGAATCACAGAAACAGGAAGATGAAGGGAATATGTAGGTCTATCTGAGGCAGAGAAATTGAACTCGAAAACTTCAAAAACGAATGACGACAGAGAAAGTTTTCTCACAGACATAATATTGTATGCAGTGATTCATTCAAATCGAGCTCAAAAACTTGACGAATCAAACATGATGTAAGCTATGCGAAACAGAAATGAACCTCCAAATTTTGTGTATATTTCTGCTTATCTTTTGTTCTTTGTCTGACAAAAAACCTAAGGCTAGGTAATGGAAAAACTGACTTTAATTTTAAAATGTTGTACATTTCCTGATTAATTTTTCAATTATTTATAAACCTATAAGTTTTCAAGATATTTCTGTTATTTTTCCTTTAACTTGTCTACGCGTAACCGTTGATATATTTTGTACTTACTCTAATAGCTTCACGTCCATTTTTTTTTACCTGTAATTAAACTAGCCAGGAAGTTAGAAGACTATTTCTTTCCCCACAAAGTCCTGGCTATACAAGGAAAAGTCCTAAAAAAACTTCAGAAACGTATGATTTACAGAAGTCAAGTTAGACGATAACACAAAGTCCTGGCTATACAAGGAAAAGTCCTAAAGAAACTTCAGAAACGTATGATTTACAGAAGTCAAGTTAGACGATAACTTGAGATTAGACATTTCAGTTGAAATTCTCCCCACGTTCACATTTACTAGATGAGGGAGGTCGTGTTAAGTTTTCTTTCTCATTTATCACACCCAACTCTTCAAAACTGGGAATCCAGGAGAACCCTCGAGCGAATGGCCACTTCTGTAAAACGTTTGTTCAAAGTTCTTAAGCTGGACGTAAGTGTATTCCACTCATAGATAAACTTTGATAAATGGCAAGCGTCAAATGGCTCAGGTAAGATGTTAACATATATTTTCTAAGAAAACTTCTTCGTGCAAAATACGAAGAACAACCTTTATCTCTATTATAGATCTCAAAGTAAGGTCATATTATCATTAAGGTAATTATTAGTATGCATTGATAAACACAAGCAAGAGCTGAAAATGCCTGTTTTTGAGATATTTTTACACAAAATATCACTTTTATATGTGAAATAAAACGACGGTGTATCTTAACCTTCAACGATTTTGTCCTTGGACTTAAGGCCTAAATGGATAATGACTAATTATTCACAGACAAAGTTATGCAAGGTTTTCTATACTGCCTAGTAAGGTAGTTGTTGAATTTGGGCCTTTTCGTGTAATAATTCCAACTATTGATCTGGTAATTTTACTAAAGTGCAAATTAAACCACTCTCTACTGTATCGCATCCTGCAATAAAATAGTTGACAATTACGATATAATATTAGCAAGTAAAAATTAGGTTGTGAAAGTAAAATTTCAGTTCTGAAAAATAAAAAACACAAAAAAAATGCACAATGCACTGTATTTTGTCGTGAAAATATGTAACTGATCCATACATTACAATAATTTAAGCTTTTTCTTATCGTTCTGGCTGATGTTTTACTCTAAGTTGAAAAATGTTTCTGAAAAAAAAAATCCGAAAACTAGATCTGAGATCTTGTTAGAATTTGGGCATACTTAGATTATTTACTGCTGTACTTAATGCAAAGCAACAGCGTAAAGCATACCGTAAAATGACTTGAGCTACTGTGACCACATGGTTAGCATATGTTTCTGTTAAATAAAACATTTTCGAGCTCACTACAGTGGATTTCTCCCAACTTCTTAACCGATTTCCTTCCTGACCAGAATTTATTAAAGTTGTATTCTCAAGACACTTTACACAATTTATGAGGTTTATGAGGCTGAAACTAAACAGCTTTTAAACATAAAAATTTAATTAACTTCGTGGACCTGATTCTATAATAGATAAAGTGGTGCGCAAAATTGTGTGCGTATGTAATCCAACTTCTTCTGTATGAGGAAGGTGATAAATAAGGTTTGAGGATCAAGTTCTGCAGTGTTTCTTGTATACCTTGTCTAGTATGTTATTCACTTGTGTTCCCCATAAGTTGCAACCGATAAAATGTTCAAGTCGCATGTCTCTGTAATTCAGGAAAATGTAAAATGTTCACGTCATATGTCGCTGTACTACAGTGAAATGTTCAAGTCGCATCTCTCTGTAATACAGGAAAATCTAAAATGTTCACGTCATATGTCACTGTAATATAGTGAAATGTTCAGGTTACATCTCACTGTAATACAAGAAAATGTCCAGATCACACGTCACTGTAATACAAGGAAATGTTCAGGTCACATGCCACTATAACACAGTAAAATGTTCAAGTTGTATGGAGCTGTAATAATGGGAAATGTTCAGGTCAAATGTCACTGTAATACAAGGAAATGTTCAGGTCACATGCCGTTGTAACAGGATGAGACCTTCAGGTCACATGCCACTGTAACACGGTGAAATGTTCAGGTCGCGTGTCACTGTAATATAGGGAAATGTTCAGGTCACGTGTTACTGTAACACAGTTAAATGTTCAGGTCACGTGCCACTGTAACAGGCTGATTCCTAGGTGGTTAGTATTTATCATTTGTATAGAAACTACAACAATTAATGTTATTCCAAAAACAAAATGAAACTTCAAGTAAGATAGTGAAAAATGAAATATAGAAGTATATATACGTATTTATATCTATACATTCTAAGAACTTATAACTGAAAGTAAAGGAAAATATGTTATAATATGTCAACCACGTTACATCTGCCATATTCAGTACCAAGGAAGAGTTTCGCCCAATATCACGATTCATCAAGCTGTCTGGGATAGTAGTGGTCTAGGCGCTGATCATATCATCCACATGACTGTTATAACACTGATTATTTATTCATTTATCTATTATTATTATTATTTTATTTTGAATTCACGATATCATTGTTTATTTAGAATCACCATTATTTGTGTTTTTCATAAGAGAAATAATAATTCCGATTTTCAATAATCACACATACTGAAATGTTTTAATGCAAAATTTATTTTCAAAACTAAAACGCAATTTTGTTAATTAATTTAATAAATGTCGAGATATTCATAAAAAGATATTAAGTGGTTTGCTAGTAGTTAAATATTCTTTACTTTATTGAAATTTCTCAGTAGGAAAGTATGTCATTAATATCCTGTTGAAATTACAAATTGGTAATTGAATAAGATTGAAGTTACAATGATTTTTATATAAACGTGCTATGTGAAACCCTTTCAGAAGAGTAGGTACAGTTTTTAGTAACCAATGAGTTGCTGTGAAATCGAATTTTCATATACTATGGCCACATTGTTTTTATTTTATTTTATTTTTTTGTCTTGGAACCCTCCTCTTAAAATTTCTCAAGAGACATTAGCCGGAAGCAAAACGTCAAAGCAACACTAAGCGCACATGTGGTATCGTAACTTCCTCGTCTTGTCGCTGTGGGCCTTGTGTGAACCCACGTTTAGTTTTAATGAACTAATATAGAATACTCCACCTGATCAAGAAAAATTCAGCCTCTGTTTGGAAAGACACCACATAATAAAATGTTTTATGGAAAATATTGGTCAATGAGCGAAGTTTCCTGTAACATTTAGTAGGAGTAAAAACTATTTGATGTGTAAAATTAAATGCATCATATTTTTCCATCTGCAAGAAGCAACATGCTTTAGCAACAACTAAATCCCACTCGGATCCGTAAAAGGAAAAAAAAAACAAAAAAAACTCCCATTGGGTGTGACTTTTTGAAGCTATTGCCCGACATGAATTCCCAAAACTGTTTGTTACCTTCATTCTGATGCCACCCCTTCATCAGTTGACAAAATAGTTACGTTGATGACAAATCCTAATAAAAGTGATTCATGTGTTGTTCCCAGTAGTACAGAAAGTTAATCAACGTGGGTGCACTTTAACTAAGCAAATATAATAATGTTTAGGCTAGACATAAAAGAAAATAAACCAAATGTTTTAATACTAACTAAATATCTTAGCAAACAATAGTCATTTGATAAACGTCATCCTAAATTAGCAAAATTAATTACTGTGTTATTTAGTTTAGTTTTGATCTCAGAAGATAACTTTTTTGATCAGGATTTATTTATAATTACCGAAGAACAGTTATTGTACATACATCATTGTACCAAACTAAATGATTTAACTTTATTCTTTGCTCACCCTTATATTGAACTGATCGTGTTCAACAGTTTTGAGCTATATTCTTTTTTTTTAAATTTCATAATACAATATATTTGAATTTCTTTATTCGTGTATTACTTGAAATACCACAGCCTCAAGATGCTTCGGAATCTTCAGTGGTTAAACGACACTAGTCGTTCGTAAAATGAATGGTTTGTTACACTCCAGTTTTAGGTCTATCTTCAGCATGAATATAATTAATGGAAATTTTGATATATTATTTGTTAATTATTCTTAATGGCTGGTGTGTTGAGATGTTTTCATATCATGAAGGTTTCCGGATTTTGTTACAACATATTAGTGTTATCGTTCCTGTTTTAATTTTAGTTGGTTTATCGTTGAGACCCAAAGCTGCACAATGGGCTATCTGTGCCGTGTCCATCGTAGGGGTAAATGACGTGCTCAACGGAATGGCTGGATAGCTCAAGCCCACACCTTCCTCATCTTAAGTCCCAGAAATGACCTTTTCCTCAGTGAGAAAATAATTATCCACAAGTACTGAAGGACACGCCTGATTCCACACCTTGCTTGCTTTAAAATGTGGCATACAATGACTTTATAGTAAGTCTTTATAGTAAGACAAAAATGATGATTCTGTTAATACACAAGAATACGCTGTTTAGTTTTAGATTTTAAAAGTGTTTATAAGACCGATTGAGTAGGAATAAAAGAGGATCTGTTTTTGACAATGAGCCCCTGTCCTTTCAATGTCTTCTGCATGTTACTGTCAGGGACCTAACCCCAACATTTAGCGTTATAAGCCCTTAAGTTCATCGCTAACCCATTGGAGACTCCTGTTTTCATACAATGCAGTTGAATGCTTTTAAAATAACGTCGAACGTTTTTTTTAATATTTTGTTTATTATTTCCATTGCATTATTTTTGAATCATTAAAAGTTTTAATTTCTTTCCGTTAAATTGTACATCATGGTAATAATATATTGTTTATTATATGTAGATATGTAGATTTATATAGTTCAAAAAGTAACTGCCAGATTTTTCCATGCAAAAATTCGTTTTACTCTCTCTTTCAACTTGTAAAGGTCCCAGGTGGCTCAGTAGTAAATCTGAGAACCCATAACTCTAAAATTCTGGTTTCGATTCCAACGGTAGGCATAGCACAGATAGTCCATTGTGTAACTTTGAGTTTAAAACAATGAAACAAATTTAAAATTGACTAATATTACATAATCTTTAGGAACCTGCTTTGTATTTTTGACTACTATTCAGCTGAAAAATATAATACGATTTTGAATATGTAGAATAATGAAAGAGTTAAAAACGCTGTAAACCAAAATTTTCTTTGTACAAATAATTTATATTATTTAAAATGATAGATAAATATACCCACACAAGAAAAATAAATATGAAAAACGTTAATGAATAATTTTAAAGACTTAAGATGTCTTTATAGACCTTTAAGTTCTTTTAGTTTGAAAACAATGTTAAGATGACTATTTGACGTTATATGGTGTAAAGAAACATAATAATTAAATATTTATTTTGAATACAAAAGCGTTATTTCTCTAGTTCTATTAACGTGTGCATTATTAGACTCCTGTGTAATAAGAAAGAATTAATCAAGCTGCTACCATTATCTACTGACTTCAATGTAATAGCCCCCCAGTGGCACAGCGGTATGTCTGCGGACTTACAACGCTAGAATCCGGGTTTCGATACCCGTGGTGGGCAGAGCACAGATAGCCCATTGTGTGGCTTTGTGCTTAATTACAAACAAACAAACAATCAATGTAATAAAACTAGAATGAAATCATTAAATTTTTAAATCAATGATACATTTTTCCTAATAAAACTGATCAAATTTATTATGCACGAGTAGGACGATTATTTTTACTTTATCTACTTTTGGGTGAATATTAAAAAAGTTATAACTGCGAAACGCTGAGCTCCACTAACAGGTGTTCACCTTGATTATCCAACGTGGAAAGCTAAATCTGGAAATAATACAGTAAGTACATTTTAATAAATGACCCAATACAATAAGACTTATAATACTCTTTATTAATCCATTTAAAAAACTCATTGTTATTTTTTCTTTACTTTAACAGAACAGGGAATTGAAACATATCAGATGTACATGTCTGTTATAGTTTTCTAGAAAAAAGTGACTGAAATTATACGATAATACCTCAGTAAATTATTTTATTTTGTCAGCAAAGTGACATATCTGTCAAAATTATTAAGAACCTGATAGCGCACACTTTAGTCTGCGACGTTACTTGCTTCGTCATACACACCGCCTAACATTATAGTATCAACCCGCACCATGATCTGCCTTATTCAGCTTATACACCATATAACATATAATAGTACCTAGTCACATCATACTCCGCCATATTCAATGTTATATGTTTTATAACATTAACTTAAGCATTTTAACTTTTCGGAAACACTGATTGAAACAGCAAAATATTTAAGGAGGCTAAGAGAGTAAGATTTAACATGACCGGGTAGAAACCGGGTTTCGATACCCGTAGTGGGCAGAACACAGATAGCCCATTGAGTAGTTTTGTGCTTAACTTCAAACAAACAAATAAACAATAAAAATATGACAAAAATACTATTACTACCTAGCCAGAAATTGAATATAAACTGATTAGGAGACTATACTTTACTCTCACCATTTTGGTGTTTTCATCTTATGGTCCAGTTAGCACATGACATTTATCCATCGGATCATAAGATATAAATTAGATATTATTACAAATAGCTTTAATTTCCCACTGCTTACTTAACCTTACAAATTGGTCATATCTTAAGTGTTTCGTACTATTAGAAAGTAATTTTTGTATTAAAGGGTTAGTTTTTGAACTGGTGTGACCAGTGGCATCAGGAACTCAAAAAATAATTCTTATTATCGGTATTTATGTAGGTTATTTTCTTTTTAGGTTGTGTACAACTATGCAGATATAAAAGTTACAGGTCATACAATAAGTGTAAACATCGTAGATCAGTCCTAAGTACAATTATATATATATGTGTGTGTGTGTGTATATAGTACGAAAAAACAATATGCAAGTATCATGTACCACAATAGACTTAAAATAAGACCAAAAACTCGAGCATTTCGAATAGTTGACTATTCTTCCCTTTGTGCCCCCCCCCCAGTGGCACAGCGGTATGTCTGCGGACTTACAACGCTAGAATCCGGGTTTCGATACCCGTGGTGGGCAGAGCACAGAAAGCCCATTGTGTAGCTTTGTGCTTAATTACAAACCAACCAATCTTCCCTTTGTTCTCCTGAAGAAGAATAGTCAACTATTCGAAATGCTCGAGTTTTGGGTCTTATTTTAAGTCTATTACACTTTATATGTGATACTTTGTGCTAACTCTTTTATCAAAAATGTACCACAATATGTATAGTAATGGTACATACAGCATGTACGCAGTGATGACGTTATACAAGGAATGAAGTGATGAACTATCTTCGTCGACGATCAACAGCAAAGTGATTTCGGAAACATGAATAACATGTAACATAATCGACGTCACTCATTCTGACTCAACTAACAGTACCACCAAACCATTAAGACGCTGCTCTACCAAGTTTCAACACAGAGAAGGAGTTCACAAGTACACAATGTGACTGACATAGTTATAATCCGGCGATAAAGAGAGCTACGTTAGAATAGATCACCATAAGCCTTTTATTTAACATATGCAAGTAAATATGAGGAATTCCTTTTAGTTTAAGAGGCATGACTTATGCAACTAACTGAGTTTGTATTCAGAAACCAGAGGTTCACTGTTGTGCTTACATAAAAGGCGGGCAAGGCTTGAAATATACAGTTTTTCCTTGCATTTGAAGCAACTAAACAATCATTTATAATTTGGGACAATTAGCATTTTTAAACAACATGTCTTCAAACAAATTCTGTTAGATTATGACAGCTATATAGAATGAGTTTATACAAAATCTGTAGTACTAGAACAGCTATATAGAATGAGTTCACACAAAATCTGTAGAACTAGAACATCTATATGTCACATGTTCGCGCAGATTCT
Organism: Limulus polyphemus; assembly: GCF_000517525.1. NCBI lineage: Eukaryota > Metazoa > Arthropoda > Merostomata > Xiphosura > Limulidae > Limulus > Limulus polyphemus. Next base: position 822,901 of record NW_013665752.1, read on the forward strand.
GGAGAACTAGAATATTTTTGTAGGATATATTTTCGCGGCAGATTATGGAGAACTAGAATATTTATTTAGGATATATTTTCGCGGCAGATTCTGGAGAACTAGAATATTTATGTAGGATATATTTTCGCGGCAGATTCTGGAGAACAAGAATATTTATGTAGGATATATTTTCGTGGCAGATTCTGGAGAACAAGAATATTTATGTAGGATATATTTTCGCGGCAGATTATGGAGAACTAGAATATTTATGTAGGATATATTTTCGCGGCAGATTCTGAAGAACAAGAATATTTATGTAGGATATATTTTCGCGGCAGATTCTGGAGAACAAGAATATTTATGTAGGATATATTTTCGCGGAATCTTGAGGACGACAACATTTATACAGCATGTGTCCCCTTGAAGTCTAAAAGAGTAAAATACGTGTCTGTGTCTATACATACGCATATATATATCTACAGTATTTGTTTGTGCGAACTACGGAATATCCTGCATTTATATATGAGGGGGTTCTCATAAGCTCTGAAGGAGTGAAATATATTCATAACATTTACTCTCGCTAAACTGTAGGTATATAACATTTATGAATTATTATTTCTCTCGAACTCTGCTGGAGAACTGAAGTTATATTTGATAGCATGTTCCCGAAAACCCTAAAGAGCTAAGACATATATTTTATGTATACAGAATATGCTCGCGGCGAATTCTGAAGAACTTAAACATATATAAATACAATACTTGTTTGCACGAACTTTGGTTTTGGGACGAGTACTCATAGACTAAAACATTTACACAGCATGTGGTTCCGCAGTGTCTGGATGATTAATACACACACACACACACACGCATATATATATATATATATATGAGAGAGAGAGAGAGTGAGCATTTGTTCACTTTAACTATATTTTCTACTGTGTGTATTATCGCGAACTCTGGTGGTTTTCAATCTTTATCATAAGTAGAAGTGTGATGGGGGACAAAGTGCATGTAATATCTGTACATGGAAATTTTATGGAGATCATGGAGTATTACTTCAAGCAAATATGACATTTATAGACTTCAAATAAAGCATTTCCTAAAATATGCATGGAAAAACGTGAACATGTAGTGCATGAAAGCCTTAAAACTATTAACGGGCATTCTTCCTTATCCCTGGCTCTCTCACTTATGTTTATTTGCCCGGTGTTCTCGAAACTATTGTATGAAGAAAATAACTATTTTTATAAACATAGCTCAGAACACGTAAAAAAAAACATTTACATTATGCGAATTCCTAAAGCCTGTAATGAAACTAGTTACACTCAAAGCCTGTAATGAAACTAGTTACACTCAAATCCTGTAATGAAAATAGTTACATTCAAATCCTGTAATGAAACTAGTTACACTCAAATCCTTTAATGAAACTAGTTACACTCAAAGCCTGTAATGAAACTAGTTACACTCAAAGCCTGTAATGAAAATTGTTACTCTCAAAACCTGTAATGAAAATAGTTACACTCAAAGCCTGTAATGAAACTAGTTACACTCAAAGCCTGTAATGAAACTAGTTACACTCAAAGCCTGTAATGAAACTGGTTACACTCAAAGCCTGTAATGAAAATAGTTACACTCAAAGCCTGTAATGAAACTAGTTACACTCAAAGCCTGTAATGAAACTGGTTACACTCAAAGCCTGTAATGAAAATAGTTACACTCAAAGCCTGTAATGAAACTAATGACATTCAAATCCTGTAATGAAACTAGTTGCACTCAAATCCTGTAATGAAACTAGTTGCACTCAAAGCCTGTAATGAAACTAGTTGCACTCAAAGCCTGTAATGAAACTAGTTACACTCACTCAAAGTTCAGCTCTACTTTTTTCTTAAGAACAAGAAGTTCAAAACAGTTTTAAAAAATCTTATAAAGATGAATTTTTTTATAATGAGTGCATTTTTCCCAGCACGAGTTTCTCGAGAGTATTGGATCCATATAGATGTGCAACAGCTTTAACATGTATTGAGTCATATTCTATGAACATAAAACACATATCACTCCTTAACTTCAAAATTTTCAAATACCTAAATTTAGTTTTGTCTTTAGCCAAAGCTTCAATTTTTTTTTTTCAGATTAGGAGAATATGTGCTATACGAAAAACTACCTTTACTGCGATATATATGAAAACTATATACATATGGATGCGTAAAGAAAACACACACATATGGATGGAGAGAAGTGATGACTCCCACGCATCACTTATGTGCGCGCATTAACTTTTCTCTTCTTACTAAGAAAGGTATACTAATACTTACATTGCTGTCATTATACAGTTCCGAAGCTGTCGTTATACAGTTCTGAAGCTGACGTTACAGTTCTTAGTTGATACCCACACATTTTGTACAACACGTGAATACACAAGCTCTACTGTAGATCGTTATCTATTCGTATTTGTTTGCACTTGATTCCCAGATCAAATTATATCTAATATACAAACGTGTGGTCTATAATTTGAAACACACAGTCGTATACACATAAACAGGTCTGTTTATAGTTAAGGTTGAAAACAGCAGACTTAAAATCTACGGAAAAACAATACATAGATCTCAGTAATTTCGTTCTTTAGAAAATAAAACATGAATTAACATTTGAAAACTACAGATTGCAATTCTATATATATATATATATATATAAGCATATAAACGTGTGCAACAACTTTAAACACTTGATTTTGAGTGTCACGGTAGTAATGTATCAAGTTAAAATAAACTAGCTTATTAACTCAACACATAGAAAGTTTTGTTTTTCAAAAACATTTATAGCATGTGTGTAATGTTCAATCTTAAAAACTCAAAATTTTTAAAAAACAACGATCATTTTATACCCAATTCTATAAAAATGAGATTGTTTCCAGTCTCCACATTACTGTACAGGATAAAAAAATGAGAAAAAAAACCTGATGAAACTGGAAAACAATCTCATACATTCTACACGTTTCGACGTATACTACTGCTTCATCCTCAGGAGTGTAATGTTTTGCAAAAATAACACTTATTTATACAATTACCAAAACACCAATTTACATATTAAAGATTTTAACGCCATCTGCTGACAACATTTCCATGAGGTCCATCATCCATATTTAATAAATTGAATTTACTTTTTTTACATTTAATTATCTCAATAGATTCACGTATATTCATACTAATTATATTTCCAGGTTGTGCTAAAATAATTTTTTCCCATTGAATTGTGTGATTAGTTTCACTAACGTGTTCTGCTAAAGGTGGAATAGTAATATTTTTAACATTTCTATTATGTTCATTCAGTCTGAATTTTAAATTTCTTCTAGTTTGTCCTTATAATAATATAATATTTTATATATGCCAGATTTTTCCATTAAATCAATTTTATCTCTAGTTGTATTAAGAATTTCACTGACTTTGTTTATCGGTTTGTATATCGGAAAAATATTTATTATTTTTGTTTAAACTTTTTCATTATTTGACAAGTTAAACCGGGTATATATGTTAGTACTAAACATTCTTTCTTAGTTTTTTCAGCAAAACTTTACACTCCTGAGGATGACGCAATAGTCTCATCAGGGTTTTTTACCACTTTTTAACCTTGTACAGTAAGTTGTTATTTTAGTAATTTGGAGATTCGAAACAATCTCATTTTTATAGCATTGTGTATAAAATAATCGTTGTTTTTTTAAAAAATTTGAGTTTTTAACTTAGAAAGTTATTGCCATGAAATCTGTGATATATCGTATAAATACAATGAAAATTTCATTACGATTATCAGATGATTTATTTGAGATTTTTTAACTTTTGTACATCAAAGCAGACAGGGCCATTACTTATATAAATGTTTTGTTCCCTTTGTTGCAAGAAATTATATCCCAAATCAAATAATTTGCATAAAATAAATTAAAAGTATTTTTTTACAGTTTGTGTGAACATTAACAGCCTCTGAATCAATGATAATGCATTGATTCGTCATTATATTATCATTGATTCGTCATTAATAATGTAATGACGTTAGAAACTGCGAACACTTGGCTTATTTCGAGTTTAAACTTTTGTTATTTTGTTGGACGACGGAGACTTATCTTCATGTTTGAAATGAAACTAGTTTCAGAATAGATAAACTTCAGCTTTTGAAGTCTCAACTTATGTGGTACACGTTATTACTGCTTACAATACCACAATCTGAAAAAAAAAGTTTTCCATAAGTTTCACTTCACAGAACTGAATAAAGTTTGCCAAATGTCCTTACTGAACATATAACTTTGTCAATGATGGGAAACGAAATTATTCTACCACTAAATGTAAATATAGTTTTGTTCGAAAATCAATTAACTTTTAATCAAACTACAACATGTTCTTCCCTTTACACCAGTATTCATAAAATTAACATATATCGATTAGTTTATAGAACACATAAAGAGTACTTAATTTACACTTTTTTTAATGACTTTTAGTTGACACTTTTGTCGCTTTTGTTTCTTCTCCTTAAAATTAAAATGTACAGACATGTTGCAGATATACAAAGACTTAGTGAGGAAGAAGCATCTGGACATACTTTTCTCACGGAAGGAATGTCCATACGTTGTCAATATGTTAGGCTTGATAATAACCTGAGATTGAAACCAGTTGTACTTGGTTTTAATAACAACGTCTATCATCAGGATTTGCGCTAACACGGTTTCCACACAGGCTGCACTTCCCGCCAATTCTCCCACACATTATCGTTTCCAAGTTGTTTCTCGTCTGCTCCTCAACACCTGCGATGCAGCTGGACTCTTTTTAAGTTCAAAACAGAGTCAATCCGCATGCAATTTGCCGACAAAAAGTAGATCTGCGTTTTACGTGTATTGTATGATTGTATCAATCTACAAACGAAAAACGCAAGGTTTTCTTTTAACCTACTAAGTAGATAACGATTTTTTTTTTCAAATATACTAACTTTTTATTTACACAAATATTTCTGCATGATATGTAATAATGAAGTAGTGATCCAGAAGTAGTTTGGCGCTATCGAGTGACGTCACCCACAGTCTCTTCCAAGTGGTCTAGATAGGTGGAGATAACCCATTGAGTTTAGTTGATATTCTTCTGTCGCAGAGAGAAGACGACTAATTACACATTCATCGGTAGTTCTTCTTTCTGTGAGTATTGTTTAGTTTTATTTTCATTGAAATCAAACCAGAGTTGACTTCTGATTCGGCACGTGAATCACAGTTTATAAAGAATTAATAGATTATAACTCATCAAACAAGCAGGTGTTCGGAAGAAATAACAACCCGGTCAGAACTGCCGCATGACGAATGCAAATCTCATCCCCTAAGGAACTGCTATTACGTTAAAGTCGTTTTAATCAAGAGCAAGGTGTGCCCAAGCTTGAGACGGTAAGCGTTATGTGTGTCACCTGTAACATTTCTTCCCTGTCATTATATTTACGTAGCTTTGATTCTGACTCTTGTTTTGAGCATGACTAAACTGTAAGGATGAAAGTTCAATATAGACGATTATTTGTCCTAGAAATTATCATAGATTGTTCTAAAGTTGAGGTCTACAGAAAAGTGTTAATCTTATCTTTCAGGGATGGAGTTGGAGATAATAATATATATATACTTTTATTGCACTTTTCGGCCGCATGGCCTGTTGTAGAACATGAGAGTTAATAATATCTACTCTAAAGCTTATTGCACTCTTCGACCATATGGTCCATTGTACACCATACAAACGCAACATTATTTAAATTTACACACACTTTCTGAGAAAGTGGCTTCCTATCTTATAAATAATATAGTTATCAATATACAGTAAATATATATAGGTATTTTTATATATGTTTGTAACATTAGTATTACACTTGTACGATTTATCTTCAATACATGACTGTCTAGGACTAAATCTCTCTTTTAAAAAAGTAAGCAATTTCTTTTCCTTCTAAACGCTTTCCTTTTACATCAACTTTTCTAGCTTGTTTTATATTTTCCAGAAATATGTTTTTTAAGCTCGTTCTTAATATATTATTGTCTTACATCCTGCTATAATTTAAACATAAATAACACATGAGATTCACCTTTTATGGTATCATAATTTGGACAAATATTAACAGTTTATGCGACATCCTATTCACTGTGTTGGTTAACAAGGAATTTATTTCACAATTAAATTTGGTCAATCTTCTATACAGTTTCCAATGTTTTGTTTTAGAGCATTTTTAAAAAGTATTAAAAACACTTGATTTGAAATTAATATTTCTAAGTCTGCATACCACAATGTTTCCTTCTCTGACGTAATGAATTTAGATGTAACACTGTGTCGTTTCCATTTTCTCTAGTGACTGTAAGTGCCCAAACCGTAATGATTTATAAAGTAATCTTACATATAGAATACCTCATTGTATCTAATTTTAATGCCTTAGCCAGTAAACCACTGACCTCACCATACAACTTTTATTTAATAAAAATCTTCGCATTTACTAGAAAAACTTTATTTAATTATTTATATCTAACCTTCACATATATACACAGATTTATCTGAGAGAGCGTGTATATATATATATATAGTATTTATCTGAGAGTGTGTGTGTATATATATATATATATAGTATATTATCTGAGTAGTATA